>NC_069695.1:26301416-26378916 GCF_023699985.2 Odocoileus virginianus
AAATCTTAAGACAAAGGACTTACCCTCCCATACATATGGCAATGAGAATATTAGTTTTCCAATAGAAATGTAGGTTATTTTAATGAAATGTACTTTTAAATAATAGTCTAACTTGGTCTATCTTCTATATTCAATGCACATACATGTGACAGAGTAGAATTCTTTTTTTTTTTGAAGTGATGAAAAGCACTATAGCAACTTTAAGTTTGGTGCATTGACACATCATAACAACTAAATGGCATCACCCATTCTTTCATGTATTTTTTATCTTACGTCTTTATTTGCTATGTGTTCACTGATAGGATAAAAATTCCTTATTTTGATACAAAACTCACATAAATATGGCTTCCCTACAGCCCAAGGAATTCTAAAGCTGCCCTGGGGTCCATAGCGTGGGATGGGAGATGAAGGAGTAGGTGGGGCTTTGGGTCCCTTAGTCCTACCTCAACCATGTCAACCACATCAGACCCTCTTCTAGTTATTTAGGGAATTTGATACCAAAGGGAAAAAAATCATCCTTACCCTATTTTAGTCTAAATAACTTTATGGTTAATAGTAATCCTCACAATAATGAAATAACTGGATTCTAATTCATTCTCCTCCACAGGCACCAACAAGATTTAATAAAAAAATTATTACTCTTATATTATTCCATCTGAAAAATGAGGATATATATTAGACCCATTTTTTCAGATGAAGTAAGAAGAAAAAAAACACTTATTTCCCTTTTATAATAAGTGACATTTCTGGGTTAGGATCCAGGTCTCTGACTGATACCAGTCTATTGTTAAGAATAATCAAATTGACCAAACATTTCTATTCTATTTTAGAGTTTATACCCCATATTCAGAACTTTTATTTCATTTTACCTAATAACAGCCCTGTGAGTGTTACATCTTGTCTATCATTTCTTCACATCTGAGGTTCAGAAACATTATTGACAAGCACAAGGTCACACATTTTGCAAGTGCGACATTCAAAGCTAACATCTTTGGGTGCCAAAATTTGTACCTAAAGGCTGCCACTAAATAATAATTATTCCATTCCGTTAAGTACAAGAAACATACTGGACAAGAGTATAGCTTCCTCCCTCTCTTCCCTTCTTCCTTCCAATTTTAAGCCCCTCAGGACAACAATAACCTGGACATCCATCCAGCTTGAAGCCCAGTGGGAACAGAACATGAATAAAACAGGGTTTGGGAGAATGGGCCCTGACGAACGAGGTGAATGATCCCACAGTCCAATAAACCTGACCCTGCAGTCTATCACACTGGGTCAGAAGGTCCAATTATAGGTCTGTTCTAGTTCTTTTTATGATTGACAGCAGCCAGAGGCAAAATGACTTTGGTGTCTGTTAATCCAGCCTCTAATTTTCCCTTTGCCCCAATCCATACAAAGCATCATGGTGGCCCAGGGTGAGTGATACAGTGAATCCAGACTTAAAATGCCCTTGTTTCCTATAAGTAGAGCGACCGAGTTCAATGCCCATCCTCCCCATGGGGACATTACCTGCAGCTCTGTTTGGAAGAAAAACTTCTGTGGACATTGCGTGCAGTCATAGATCTTGTCTTCTTGTCCATGGGCAGAGAAAATATGCTGCTGCAACTTGTTTGCTTGAACAAACACTGAAATGATAAAAGGAGAGTGAACTCGGGGTTATTTTCATTCCGAAATGCCCTCCGTCGATGGCTCCCTGTGAACTGCGGCAGAGGAATGGACTGAATGGAGTGCCTTCTGGGTGTGACCTCTGCCAGGGCCCAGGGGAGAGCAACGTCACACATGCTTAGGGTTGGGTCTCTGGCTTTTGTTAAGATGCACTCTACCGAGCACCTAATTCAACACAAACAGCTCCAAAGTAAAGGTTTATCGAGGCCCTGCTCCCCATAAATCTTTTAAAATGAAAATTGTCAAACGCACAGCACTGTCTGAACAGAAATGAGTCTTATTTCTCAGCAACCCACAGGTTACAAAATCATAGATGCCAAAACCCAGTTTATTGTATTTGCCTAAAGTTACAGCTAGCAAACAGTTCTCTATTTAAATGTGTTAATGCTAAAAATGATATCCCACAGCTACTCTGGGGCACTGTCTATAAATGTGAAACAGAACGGCAGGTAAATTCTCTTTGGATACTTTAAGATCAACTCAGCCTACACACGGAATGCAAGGGTTTCAATAATATAAACATGTTCAATTTTAATGACTACAAAACAAGGCCCTAAGACTGTGTAACAGTTTACCTAGGAGACATACTATTAATAATTAAATTGTATATGCCAGAGGCAGTGTTTGGGTTGGGAGAACTGACTTCTGATGGATGCCTGGTGCACTGTGACCTAAAAAAGTTTGCATCTACAATATTAATCTGTATAGGCAGGGAAAGGATTTATTAAAGATGTTGGCATTTGACTTTGACTCTATTCTAATCATTAAAATTATTCTAATTGCCAGCCAACCTAAAATATTAGAATATTGTTCTTGTGAGTCATACATTTTAATCATATTTCTCATTACTTTAAACATTGCTCAGATTTCTTCTTGCACTTAACATGCTTTATAATGGAAGAGGATTTTTTTTTGTTTCGTTTTTTTCTAAAATTACTTCAAGATACACTAAACAATTTAAGTCTGTCGGCACTGGAAAAGCAGACCGTTC
Organism: Odocoileus virginianus; assembly: GCF_023699985.2. Classification (NCBI taxonomy): domain Eukaryota; kingdom Metazoa; phylum Chordata; class Mammalia; order Artiodactyla; family Cervidae; genus Odocoileus; species Odocoileus virginianus. The sequence goes on from NC_069695.1 coordinate 26,304,073, forward strand.
ATGATTAATGCATTTTTGCCTTTTACCTATGTCAACCCAAAGAAATGAGGTTTTGATACTGATTTGCAATGAATCTCCACCTTACGTAGCACATTTTATGAGGCTTCTGGCCATAAGATGAAAGGGCTGTTTTACTAGGGGTCTTAATCATGAAGAGATCTATGAGCAGTCCTCCTTATGAGGACTTACTATGAACTTTCATAAAGAAACCAGACTCCTGATGCATCGTATCTTTAGACAAATACTACATTATAATAAAACATAATATATATATATTTTAAATAAAAAGTTAGAGGAATCAAAAAATAGTTCCAAAAGAAGGAGTGGCCGAATGGGATGCAACTACTGAAATGAAGGAGCCTCATAGGCAAATGGTAAAGACAGAACCACCAACACAGTCTGGTAGTATTTAACTGGACATGGCCTCTCACTTTTGATTTAATCACAGGACAGAAATCTACAGGCTGAATGCAGTGAAGGTTAACAATCAATGCTTTGGAATTTTGCCCCACAAACCAAGAAGGCGGTTTTAAGAGAAGGATATATTTTTGTTTTGTTTTGCTTTTTCTGACAAATAAGAAGGGCACATAGCCTTGAGGGGTTTGAACAATGAGTCCAAGACACAGGCAAAATGATCACAAAGGATTTTCCAAAATAACTTTGTCACTGTTACAGGAGCAGCAGAAATGTGTGTGATCATATTTCAACCCCTATGGGCTTCAAATTACAGCTTCTGATTTACATTTTTTTTTTTTTTTTTGCTGCTGCTTCTGCTGAAAACGGTAATGTTACAGCATCTCATAAGTTTCTTCTTAAAAGCGTAAACATAATGTTGTTGTTCAGTCGCTAAGTCATGCCTGACTCTCTGCAAACTTGTGGACTGCAGCCCACCAGACTCCTCTGTCCTCCACTATCTCTCTGAGTTTGCTCAAACTGATCTTCACAGGAAATAAGACCTCATCTAATCTGTTTTCTAGTTCAACGAATTGGAGGAGGGTTCTAATAATGACTTTAAATTTCATATGGGGAAATGTTATAAAATTCTCCATGTTTAAATAACAGACATGTGTTGACAACACGGCTGTACTTTTAGTCTCATGTCTTGCTATGAAAAAGCTCCCTTTGTCTCACTAACCTTTTAACATCGAGGGGAGAAAAGTGAACGGAACATGGATGTCATTTTAGAAACGGAAGAGTGCAAACTTCGGAGAGAACTTGAAATGCCATTTGTTCATCCTGACAGTTAACCTTCCTGACCGTCTGAGCCTTTAAAGTAGGCAGCGATCAATAATGCTAATCAGCAGAAATCAAACATCTTCTCCCTAAATTGAACCGCAGTCAGATCTGTAAAAGGCCACAGCGGTGGGAAAGTATGCCTTGGTAGGAAAGACATGTGGTCAAGAACCTCTCCCGAGTTTTCCAGAATCATCTTCCTACCTGTAAAGCAGACGGGACACTTGAAGGTGCCGCCCATCCCTTCGAAGCTGTGCTCGATCAGGTGGCACTGCAGCTTGGCGGGGGAGTCGAAGGTTTGGCTGCAAAGTTTGCACTCGTGGTTCAGCCCTTCATCTGTCAAGGAAAGCATGTGAGCAGAAAAGGTGACGCCCATCACATCTTTGCCAGACTAGTGAGTTACCTATAACTCCGTACATTAAACTCTTTCCAGCACCAAAAATCAATCAGTAGTAGTATATATGGGTTCAGGTTAATTTCACATTATTTATTAATTTATATCAATTGAAAACATTTCTGGAATTTAAAATCGAATGATAGTCCCAAGGCAGGTTTTATCTTACGGCAGTGTGTGTTAAGCTTTGAAAGTATAATTGGTAAGTCAGTAATGAGGCATCTCCTTTCCTCTAACTAGTAAGATTTTATGTATGTTCAGTCGCTCAGTTGTGTCTGACTCTTTGTGACCCCATGGACTGTAGCCCACCAGGCTTCTCGGTCCATGGGGATTCTCCAGGCAAGAATACCGGAGTGGGTTGCCATTTCCTTCTCTAATCAAGATTTTATAGGCTGTGTCTTCCCAAAGTCCTAAAACAAAGGGCCCATAGAAGAATGAACTACTTCCCCAGGCCTTCTGGTTTCTCAAGAAGGTTCTAGAGCTTTCTATTACTAACCATAAGTTTTTTTAGTGGTTTTCCCATTGACACAGATTTTTATACTTCCAAGATTTTCTGGCAATTTTGAAATATTATTAATGCTCATAGTATTTTATAAGTGTTATTTTCCTGATTGCCACTCCTATCCTCCATATCTTCTCAGTACCTTGTTCCCTTTATTTTGTATCAGTATCAGTTCAGTCGCTCAGTCGTGTCCAAATCTTTGCGACCCCATGAACTGCAGCACGCCAGGTAAGACAGTCTCAATTTTACCCCCTGGATCTAGCCTCTGCCTGTATTTCTCCAAAGGCACTTTGATGAGCTCCAGGCTCACTTTTGACTGGTCCTGGCGTTTTCTTTGATAGCTTAGAAACAAGATGGTAGAAAAATATTTCAATGTAATAACAATTGTTATATAAAATGAAAAGTTTGTGTTGTAAATAGAAAACATCATTTGTATATTTTTTTCATCAAAATGTTTATGAAATTATGCATTTAAGGATTATTCTAACTTGTTTTAATTTTCAGTTGTAAGAAATGAAAACCAGTAGCGTGGGAATGAACAACCCATTGCTTTGGTGCCTACTGTGTTCCAGACACTGTTGTTCTAAGACATGAATTCACTCAGTTTAACAACAACATTATTATACTCTTATTCCCCTTTTAGAGATGAGAAAAATGATGCTCAGAGAGTTGAACTGACTTTGCTCTGAGTCACAGGAGCAATTCTTGGTGGAAACAGAACTTAAACCCAGGCAGCCTGGTCTCAGGGTCCATGATTTTAGCAGATATACTATGTCAGAAACCAACTACTCCCAAGACTCTCATCAGGAAAATAAGGGCTAAGAGGCTTCCGTTTAACCTGAAATGCTATCAAGTTATACTTTTATCTTCTCTTATTTGCAGTGATTAGAAAAGCTACTAAGAAATATCTGTGTCAGACAGTCCAGGTTGAGGGAATGAAAAATACATTCCTACTGTAGGGGTAATGAATCTACACTCCAAAGTTGCTTCGTTTGAGTCAACACAAGAGGCGTGCAGAAATCCTTCACCAGTTGATATTACTGGCAACATAAAGGCCCAATTACAAAGTGAATTATTATTAGCTAACTAGGAGTAAAATCACTCTATTTGTATTCCTAATCTTTCTTCTCACACAAGTATGAGTCTTTAGAAGCAGAGGATTGGAATTTGTAAAAAGAGAAGCAAAGCACTAATTAAGCCACCCAGTACTGTCTACATTTCACAGGAGATAAAAACCTACTCTGTATTTGGGTGGCACAGTAAATTCCTTGATTATAATTATGTAAGAAGGAGTTTAATTGTGCATACTGACATGACAAGGGGTTATACAAAAAGCTTTAGGGATTATATAAGATCAAGGGTTTTTTCATCTGTTCCTTTCTCTCTCTCTTTTTTAAAATCCTAAAGGCACCAAAATTTTTCTAAATTTTGGATATGTAGTAACATAAGAAACACTGTTTATTGTAGAGAATTGGGTCAGTAAGTTAACCGTCAGAAACACTTGCCAAATTTAAATATTTTCTATTTCTTCAACGCTGTATAACTTTCTTGTGATAGTATGAAGGTAACTAAGAGTTCCAATTTCATCCTTAAATTATGTGTTTTGCACAAGAACCCAGATGTGGTCTGTGAGTCTGAGGAGGTATACACATTTGTTCCAGAATTCTTGAACTTGCAACATCTGTTGAGGAAAATATATAGGCCTGGGGCTTCTCAGGTGGTGCAAGTGATAAAGAAATTGCCTGCCAGGGCAGCAGACATAAGGGAAGAGGGTTTGATCCCTGGGTCTGGAAGATCCCCTGGAGGAGGACATGACAACCCACACCAGTATTCTCGCCTGGAGAATCCCATGGACAGAGGAGCCTCACGGGATACAGTCCATGGGGTCACAGAGTTGGACACGACTGAAGGGACTTAGCACGCATGCACACATATGTAGGTCTGATGAGTTTTCTTGGGAATAATGACTGACTGTTGCTGCTGCTGCTGCTAAGTTGCTTCAGTCATGTCTGACTCTGTGCAACCCCATAGACAGCAGCCCACCAGGCTCCCCTGTCCCTGGGATTCTCCAGGCAAGAACACTGGAGTGGGTTGCCATTTCCTTCTCCAATGCATGAAAGTGAAAAGTGAAAGTGAAGTCGCTCAGTCGTGTCCGACTCTTAGCGACCCCATGGACTGCAGCCTACCAGGCTCCTCCGTCCATGGGATTTTCCAGGCAAGAGTACTGGAGTGGGGTGCCACTGCCTTCTCCAAATGATTGACTGTTACATGAACATAATGTAAATTATGCAAGTGAGGGTGATCTTCAATGTGATGTTATCTTTCAGGACTAGGCATATTTTGTTTAGCAAAATAATATAAGGGAAAATAAATAAGGTAGTATAAGGAAAATGTCCTCATCAATTTTTATTTATTTCCCATTCTAAGAATAGAGAAGTTTGGTCACAAAATGTTAAATAATCAAAATTGAGTCCAGTGAATTCACAAAAAGGTGACACATGCTCATAAAGTATTTATGCATTATTAGTGCAGATTTCTTTTTCATGAATTCCACGCTTTGAGAGGGCACTTATAGCAATGATAATGACAACAGCATCCAGCATTTTCAGAACTCTTTATAGTTTAAAAGCACATTATAATATTAAAAAAAATGTTGGAAGTTCTATCTGCCTTTTATTTCGAAGTTACCTACAGGTCTTTTCCAACAAATAACTTGTCCTAGTTATTTGAATAGGAGAGAAAATATATCTGAATTATTACACAGCAAATAACAAGCAGAAGCCAGGATGCTCCAATTTAAATATCAGACATGCCCACCCATTTATCCTGCTGTTGTTAACTTCTCTGCTCATTTCCCACATTCACACTTATCATCAGAGGGTCAAATGATGATGAATCAGAGAAAGAGAGGGGAACCCAAAACATTTTTGTAACTGGTTAACATAATTCATTCTATACTTTTAAATTTAAAACTGAAGTAGGGGGAGAGAGAGTAATGGGCAATTAATTAAACTTATTTCTAATAAGAATTTCAAAAGTTTAAACTTGGTCTCTGTTTAACTCTGCTGTCATTCTGCATGTGCATAGTGTGGCTAAGGGCAGTGTCAATTTTCAAAGAATTGCAAAAACACTCTCAGTCCTGGGGGATCAAGATGAGCTAAGCTCTGTTTCCTTTCCAAAGGAAGCTTCCCTCCTTCCTTCTTCCTGTCTGGTAGGTCCTTAAGAACAGTACAGTGTAACCATGGTTCCCATTAAAAGTCCATGCTCATGAGGGAGGCGCCATCAACACCTCCAACTTCAGGTCAATTTAAGTCTTAGACTCTCACCTTGTTTCCCAAAGATGACAAAAGCTTAAAAAATTCAATTGGGGTAACCATTTCTGCTCTCGGGAAAGGTAGCAGCTGACAGTAATTGGATAATACAGTCTGACTCATTTATTAAAAAGAGATTCTGAGTCAGCTGATTTAATAACCATTACAATATTCCATTAAGAACATAATAGGCTAGAGCAGCCCTATATTTTTATTAAGAGTGATAGGGGGCATCTATGGAAGAAACTTCTGGATTTTTCTTCCTCTTTTTTTTCTGCTTATCTGTATTCTTCAGATTTTCTATAATAAGCATAATTTACCTTTATAGGTTACTTTGAAAATTAAAGAATAAAAATGCTATCTTTTCTATGTGAGTGCTAAGCCGCTTCAGCGGTGTCCGATTCTGCTATGGACTGTAGTCTACCAAGCTCCTCTGCCCATGGGATTCTCCAGGCAAAAATACTGGAGTAGGTTGCCATGACCTCCTCCAGGGGATCTTCCCAACCCAGGGATTGAACCCACATCTCTTACATCTGCTGCATTGGCAAGTTGGTTCTTTACCACTAGCGCCACCTGGAAAGCCCAATCTCTCTACACCTTACTAATAAAGATTGATTACAACCCTGAAATTTTAAATGCCAAAAAGACAGAAAATGAGCGATATTATGAAGTATAGAAAAACTCCAATTCTGAACATTAGACTGAGAAGTATTCCAACCAAATACATGTGAAAGCACAAATCAGCACATGTAAAGAGAGACAGAAACATCACTGTGCATATTATCAACTGAATGAAAAGCAGGTGGAGCTTTCAATATAAACCCATACCTTTTCAGAACAAACAGAAAACACCCTGCTCCTGCATCCTGGTGCAAGGGAGCATGCATGCAAGGGAGCATCCACAGTACTGTGGATCTGATGTCACAGGAGGCAAGAGTGAAGCTCTTACCACTGAGAACGTGTTGGCAGCCAGCAACTTCCTGTCCTGGTCAACTGCTTTAAAGCATGATCAAAGACGGTTTGGGTATAACTGAGAAATCATTTCACATGTATATAAAGTTCAGCTAAAATAATTATTTCCATTTGTTAATCTCTGTTTAAATGTGAACATAAATGTAAACAGGAATCAAGTCTACATAGAAGAGACTGATGCTAATGTAAATATTTACTCCAGTATTAAATGTTGCAAAGGAAAGAATCTGAATACATAATTGCAATGCAACCTCATTGCCTTTAGTAGGGAACATGATAATCATTTACTATAATCATGTGCCCCAAGAACAAAATCTGTTCCTCTAAGGCCAGTTCAAAGGGGAATGATAATTTCTCTCTCTCCAATTTATAAAACCTGGACAAACACAACTATTAATCAGCCAGTTTTGTAACAGAAAAAAATAAGAGCTACCATTCAAGCACAACCCAGGTTATAAGCTCCAATATGGCAATTGTTAGCGGAACACAAGACACTGACATTTCAATACAAGCTTTCAACAAGAGAAGCCCTTTAAGCAGCCTCCAGACTGTGTGTCCCATGTTTATACTCCTTTTCCTTCAATAAAAACGAAAATCTAGAGCAGCTACAAGCAAATGTTCAGTGGTTGACTTACATGCAGCTGTTATCCCAGGAATCACTGGGGGACCCCTAATATCGTCTGATCAACACTGCAGCCATTACTGAGGACCAATTTGTAACGGTTTATAAGTAGAACTCCTTCTCCCGTTTACCCTGGAGACTGGCCAGAAGGGTCCTCCAGCCTCTTTCACTGCATAAATCTACAGGCTAAAGTCCAAAGCGAGAAACCCCTCCTGGTACCTCATCACGTGGCATGGGGCCATCCTTGAAAAGCTCTGATCTGAGTCAGAGTAAACTCTGCTCTTGGAATCCAAACAGAGGAATCCAATGCCCTGCAGCTGCAATTTTTCCAGTTCGACTGTATGTACCACCACATCCTTCTCTATATTTTTAAATCCAAGAAAACTCTGCCCTAAACCAATTCCCAACCCCCAACCCTTATACTTTGGCTTCTCCTCCTCCCTGAGTTAATTTCCAAGCACACATTTATAAGCTAAGGGTCTGAGGAGTAACAAAGAAAAGCCACACATGACAAAACTCACCCCTCGGCTACGCTGGCTCACCCTAGGAACCAGGAGTAGAAAAATAGGCCGACTGTACTGTAATTTGCCATGCACACAGCCATCACATCTTTCTAGGCCCACAGCGCTCAGGCCACTGTAATTTGTTGTGTTATATACAGTACATATTTCACAACAGTAACACAAACACACTGAAGTGCTAATCTGGCAATGGGGAATATTACTCAGCCCTCAAAGTCGGCCACTAGATCAGTCATCAAAGCCCCAAAGGAAGGCGGCATTTGAGAGTACCGAATACAATATGAACGCTTTCTTTACCCTGGGCTTCCCTGGTGGCTCAGATGATAAAGAATCTGCCTGCAATGCAGGAGACCCAGGTTCGATCCCTGGGTTGGGACGATCCCCTGGAGAAGGGCATGGCAACCCACTCCAGCATTTTTGCCTGGGAAATCCCATGGACAGACGAGCCTGGCGGGCTACAGCCCATGGAGTCCCAAAGAGTCGGACACGACTGAGCGACTAACACTTAACACTTGCCTTACCCTAGTTAAAAAGTTCTACTCTATTCTTTTGAACAATTCAACATGAAAATGAATGCTGTCTGAAGACTGTCACAGCAATTTCTTGGATTTTTCTCAGTGGTAGTATGAGAATGTCTGGCTTGTATTTCTATGCCACACAAGAGAGGAATATGCGATACAAACAAGAGACTCCCATTAAGACAGGAGGGGCACTGGGAATTCTGAGAGTTATTGAGTTATTTGAGTAGTCAGGTATGTCGCTTTTGACTATCCATACACAAAATGCCTAACCCTTAAGTCCATCAAGAAAAGCAAAATGATCTCTTGTGCCTCAGGGAGAATCATTTTCCCCAAGATCATATCTCTTTATTTATTTTGGCCATACTGTGCAGCATGAGGGATCTTAATTCCTGGACCAGGGATCGAACCAGTGCTCCTGGCACTGGGAACATGGAGTCTTAACCACTGGACTGCTAGAGAAGCCGTCAGCTAGAGTCTTATTTCAAGGACACCTACAAGGTGCAGGCCTGCACTGAACTCCATTACTACCTGCTTTTGGCCAACAGTCTAAAGGCTGTGATGCCTTTGGACTTTATAAGCAAAGCCACTGATACTGACACTATTATTTCCTGTCTTGAACTTCTCATTATCAGCAGGGCTGGAGCAGGAAATGATTCAACTGGGGTCGGCTGCATTGTACCCAGCAGATTTTAAAGAGCCCAGGGGCTGCCTCGAGCCCCATAAACATCAGCAGCTTGGAAACTAGCAGGAGGTCCAGGTGGGTTGGGATGGGAGAGGTAGGCAGTGGGATTTCAGATGCTCTGAGAGGCAATATCGTCCAATTCCTTGGCTATTATTATCGGTTGTGGGTAGCAGTTATTAGAATATTCTCAGGTAGGAGAAAACCCTGGAATGCTGTTCAAACAATAAACAGTGAAACAAACAAGACACTAAAAAGGTGGCTTCCCTTCAACTGTGGGGACTCGGCAGCGACATTTTGGCTCAAGTTTGGGATCAGGGCAAAGCACACAGGCTAAGCATACCTTTCCAACCAGACTTTACCTCTAGGTCTGCATCCTTTTCTTTACTTTTCTAATCTAAACATGGGCCCCGTAGCTGAAGGCTCAGAGTGTGTATTACACAGTGCCAGCAAGTAGCTTTACAGGCAAAGATTTGGGGTTCAAATGTTTTTATTAAAAAGAAAAAGAAAACAAACATCAGTTTTGGGTAAGGCACTGATAAAATCACTTCCAGCTCCTCCTCACCCTACTCTCCAAACAAAAGACAATCTTAACTGAGGAAAGAAGAAAGAGTACACACTTCTTAGTAATAGTACTGTTTGCTCTGAAAAAGCAAGAGTGAGGATGGGGTGGGAATGAGGATGGAGACCCGCTAAATCTGAAATATAATCTCTAGTTCTACTCAGAAACTAGGGTTGCTTTAAAAATTATTAACATATAAAGCTTTGACTTCACTATATGTCACTGTGTTCCACTGAAAGGGGTCTGTTTTATTTGAACAGGCCATTTCCCCCTTATCTATGATCACTTGAAAGTAACCCTTTCTCTTTTACAAAGTTTCCATCACCCGATCTTAATGCTCTTCTGCTCTCTCAGTTCAGTTCAGTTCAGTGGCTCAGTCATGTCCCTCTTTGTGACCCCATGGTCTGCATCACTCCAGGTTTCCTGGTCCCTACCTTGACAGAAAAGTTTCTGGGCACACAAGATAGTCTAAGAACATTCACTTCTGCATCATGTAATAATTAGACATACAATGGTGGCTCAGTGGTAAAGAATCCACCTGTCAGTATAGGAGACAGGGGTTCAATCCCTGGTCCGGGAAGATCCCCTGAAGTAGGAAATGGTAACCCACTCCAGTATTCTTGCCTAGGAAATTCCATGGACAAAGGAGCCTGGGGGGCTATAGTCCATGGGGTTTCAAAGAGCTAGCCACTAAAACAACAACAAAATGATTGGAAATGACGTGCTCCCAATTTCTCAATTCAGTCATATACTTCAGCTCTTGCCTCTCCTATTAAAGAGAGGCAGGTGCCAACCCCAGACATCTTAGTACCAAGAGAGTGCCAAGAACTTTGGGATTATTCATCAATTCATACTACAAGTTTCAGGAGGGCAAGGGCACTGTCTGTTTTGTATTAATGTTTGCCAAACACCTAGAATAGTGCACGGCTCAAAGTTGAGACTCAATGAATATTTATTGACTCTATGGCAAATATATAGTTAGCTGCTCCTACAACTAATTTCACCTGAACAAAATGGAAAGACTAACACCAAAGCAATGTTCATTAATCAATTGAGTTTTAAAAGCTTACTTCTTTCCCTCATACATTAAAAACCTTTGCAATGTGACACATTTAGGCTAGCCAAATTCACCTTATGTTGCTTGCCTTCATTATTTTTTGAAATAAGATTAAAACGTTCTGGCAAATAAAGCATTAACAAAATAACTATCTTATTTGCCAACTTATGTCTGGCAGGAAACTGATGAATCAAACTCATCCCTTATTTCAAGAAGGAAAATGCTATTCTGCATTCAATATTTCTGAAATACCAAAAAAGAGAACCATGTGAAAGAAGGGATAATTACCTTCTATTTGTCTCAAGTCACCAAGGAGTCTCTACAGCAGACATCCATGACCCCGCCGTTCATGTTTTAAGCAATTTTTATTACTAGTTATGTATTCTTATATTACAAAGCTCTATTCTTTCAACTCACTGGTTAAATCAGATATATGCATTTATTACCCTCTTCGCTTGAAATTTCTCTTGTTTGATATGAAATACCTACTGTTAATGCCCTCACATCTGGGACTCACTGGGAGAAGTACAGGTATATCTACCTTTAAGCACTGTAAAAAAAAAAATTAAATTGGTAAAATCTAAAGAGGACAGTTCATGTAGCATGGACTAAGTGTAACCTGCTTTAAAGTTAAATCTGCCAGGAAAGCATCTTGGAGAGGTGAGATGGTGCAACTGTCAATATGAATTCCACACGGCTGAGGGTCGGCCCTGCCCTGGACACAGTCCTCATCAGGTGTGTTTCTGTGCTGAGTTGATGGCAAGGGGCTTCTTTTTTAAAAATCTTATTCTTGGCATAAGGCCACCGGTTCTCTGAGGGAGAAAGTCTCTCCAACACCGAAAACCTGTCTACTCGTGCTAGAAGGGATAGGTTGCTATTATTGATGATTTAAAAGCAAAACGAACAGAAATCCCCAAATCAAACAAGAGAAAGAGGTTCACCAGCTTCAGTAAGTGTTACAGATTCCAACAAGCATGGGGGATTTTTAGTGCCAACAGGTTTAAGACAAGAAACTAGCCAGGCAACTTCCCTGGTGGTCCAGTGGTTAAGACTCAGTGCCCCCACTGCAGGGGACATGGGTTCAATCCCCGGTCAGGGAACTAAGCTCCCATAAACCACATGGCATGGCCTAAAAAAAAAATAAAAATAAAAATAAAGCTAACTACAGAAATGCCATGAAAAAAGATAATAAAAACAGAAAATGCAAGTAGATACTTGAATAAACATTTTAAAAAAAAGAAAAGAAACTAGTCAGGCAATTCCAAAGCAAATTATCTTTCCAAGAAACATACTTTTGATGACTTATGGAAAAAGATGACATCTTTATTCCTCAACCATGGTGTTTAGAAACAGGATTCAACACCAGAGCTTAAGTCAAATCTTACGGGGCATGAGGGTCTAAACGGGGCCAGAATCCCTCAGATTTCCAAAGGGACGCCTCCTGGCCCTTTGACTTTGTCTGTGGCTGTGCTAAGGAAGTCTGAAGTGGCAATGCAAAGATTGCAATACTGCTCGTTATTTGCAAATGATTCACATTTTTATTGTTCTATTGGTGTGACCTTAGAAACTTGGCCTTGAAAAATTAAAAAAAAAGATAATGGCGCCATAAACGCAATAAGAGTTCTAAAAACAGTTTGTTGGAAATGTGCTGTGAAACCTGAATTCTTCTAATCAGACAATGCCACCCCTTAGAGAAATTTTCCTGTGCATTATTAAAGTGATATACTGCACTACTAGTTAGAGCTCCATAACCTTTAAATTGCCCAATTGTAATTAAGGCCACTAGTTTTATTTAGGAAGGTTCAAGGAGGCTCCATTTAAGTTGGCTTAACTAGTGTGAATTTAATGTCATGCTGCCAGAAGGCAGAGGAGCTCGCTGGCCTGGCTGTTCTGTGGCACATGTGGCTGTGGGGTCATGAATTCTAAATTAAGCCCAGATTTAAAGAACCTACAAGATACGGGAAGGAGCTGGGTGTGTGCAAGTAAGCATGCCCACATTTGCCTGCACACATCATTCATTCATTCAGTCCATGGGCAGCTTCCTCATTTGGGAATATAAACACATCTGATTATTTATAGTGAAGAAGAAGGGGGTTAAAGTTACCGGTAAAGGCATAGTGATCACTTTCATTGCAAGGTGAGGCCTAAGCTCATGGTCAATCTGCATTAACGATTTTAAATAAAATAGTTTATTTACTTGCAAATTTGTAGGAAATCACAATCCACTCCAGAGTTCTTTCCTGAAAATCCCATGGACAGAGAAGCCTGGTGGGTGACAGCCCATGGGGTCGCAACGAATCAGACATGACTGAGTGCACACACACTGTTATGTTATCGTCTACTATGAGATGATAGCTCTCTAAATGGATTTTCTTTTCAAATAGCTAAAAAAAATTATACAGTAGATCTACTATACATCAATCAACAATGATCAAGTGATAAGAAATAAAATGTGCATATAACAACGTTGTAAAGGCAGGAATGTTATTCGCATTACAAAAGAAATTTGAAGAAGGAAAATGTACAGTTGGGTATATGAGGAGGAAATAAAGTGAACTATTTGGACAGGCCACTCAGTGGAGCGCTGAAAATAATATATGAACTTCACCGAAAGGGCAGCACATCAAGGACTGAAAGCAAAAGATAAGAGAGAATGGAGGTCCTCAGTACAGAGACGAGGAGAACCAAGGGTAGCAGCAGAAAGAAAACAGCTAAGGATTTGACCTATGTTCAAAATTCTACTGGATGTGAGCTTGAAAACATTCATCTCTGGATAGAATGCTGGCAATTTTCTGTGGCTCCAACGGCAATAATGATAAATGAATTTCTTTACAGCCAAGTGGCTCAAACAGCCAACTCCGTTACCACTATATAATTAATAACAATAAGCAATTAAAGAGAACAGCGGGCTACAACTTTAAGGTGTCAAAATATATTAGCAAAGGAAAAAAAAACTGCGACACGCTTAAAGAAAAATAAATGTACATGGTGTGAATCTATGTACAGTTTCTTCTTCCAGCTTTAGATAAAGCTTTTCATGATTGAAGAAAAATAGAGGATGGCATAAAACTACTGTAAGGTGATTAACATCCCTCCAAAAGCAAATAATACTCCCAGTGCTCACAGAAATCAGAAAAGTGATATGGAAACATGATTGTGAAGGCACGGGAGAGCTGGCTGACCCCAGTTTGGCGTTCTCCTTTTCCTAAGAAATATTCTAATAAATACCTCCCCAAACTATATTTGTTGACTTATGTGTTTTCAAACATCCCAGAACATTGTGTGTGTGTGTGTGTTTTCATGTAAAATCAAGAAGCAATAAACTAGGGATGTGTAGGCAAAAGGACCGAGTGAATGCATGCGTGAATGCTAAGTTGCTTCACTTGTGTCCGAGTCTTTGCGACCCTATGGACCATAGCCCACCAGGCTCCTCTGTCCATGGGATTCTCCAGGCAAGAATATTGGAGTGGGTTGCCATTCCCTCCTCTAGGGGATCTTCCCGACCCAGGGATCGAACCCACATCTCTTACGAGTTCTGCACTGGCAGGAGGGTTCTTTACCACTAGTGCTATCTGGGTGAAGTCCTGGGTGAATGTATTTATTTGCCTAAATGCTGGAATGTTTGCTAGAGGTTAGAATGGGCTTTGGAGACAACGGGCTTGTTGAAAAGATGAGAAAATTGAGACTATAGATATTAACTAACATGTCCCCCCAGGCAAAGGATTTTGGTCATGGCCAACCAGAATCCAGAGTTCCTGAATCCAGTATTAGAGACTATAGATATTAACTAACATGTCCCCCCAGCCAAAGGATTTTGGTCATGGCCGACCAGAATCCAGAGTTCCTGAATCCAATATTAAGTTCTTTGGGTTCTTTAAGCTCAGATTTAAAGTCGTTGGTGTGTGCTTGTATACATCCCCAAGTTTGCCTACGTATATCATTCATTCACTCATTACACCGGCACCTTCCTCATTCGGGAATCTAAATACTTTGATCATTTATAGTGTGAGGAGAAGGGGGTTAAAGTTACTCTTAAAGGCATAGTGATCACTTTCATTGAAAGGTGGGGTATAAGGCCATGCCTATAAAACTACACTGGCCTATCAAGCCCTCATTTAAGTTTCTTCCCTCTTAAGTACAACAATTTCAGTATCAATTATGCAAAGCAAAAGTTATTGTCTCTCTAGGTCTCTTACTTATGTGCAAAGAATTATTTATACTTCCATGCCACCTGGTCCTCCTTTGCTCCCGGATAAGAAAAGGCCTGAATTTATTTCCATCCACACCATCCCCGATTTCCTAACCGAACTACCTACCTACAATTAAGGGTCTGCTGCCCTTGGGACAGCACCTCTCTCTCCTCTGGAAAGCAGAGCCTTAGCTGGCTTGCAATGCCTGTTGGAAAATTAAATTTCCCATATCTCATGATTCTGCAGAAGTGCTAGGAACACCATCCTTGGTAAGGCACGTTGGGTTGAGCTGTCAATCTAAAAGGAACACCCATGATTACACAACTTGCAGCCTTGAAGGCATCCATGGCTGAATGCAGATACTTCCTCCCAATGGCCATCATCCATTGATTTGGTTAAACTGTCACCTGAAACCCATGGAGCCTGGGCTTGAGACTTTACAGAACTATCATTATTCAGAAACAAAGACTGATTCCTTAGTTCTATCCTGCCTGTAGCTAATTATTCTTCTTCAAGTGCCCGAGTTGTTCCCTGATATGGAACTAAGTGGAATATTTGGGAAGAAAATGGGACTCCATGCATATCTTAAGTGTGTGGCTTACTATTAATAAAAAGGCAATGCTGTGCTTCCGCATGGAAAAATAAGAGCTCACTATGTTCCTCGCCTACATTTCTCTCTTGGCCATCAGTCTGGATACACCAGCACATCTAGACACTATATGCTGAAGCCAAGATGTTACTGGCATACCAATGAATAATACTCATTCCTAGCTCCTGTCTGTCTCCTATCAGTCAGGAGCAGCAGTAGTGAGAGTTACTATCTACTGAGATGGGAAAAGTAGTTAGAGAGGGAATGGGGGTGGGGGGGAGGAAGGAAGGAAGGAAGGAAGATGGAAGATTCATGTTGTAACAAAAATTTCTGCCTTATTTCTACTCAGCTTGGAAGTACAGTGAAGAAGCAGATATTCCTAGGTGTTTTGCTAGGTCAAAAACCAAAGCTAAAGACTATGAAATGGATCTAACAAAAACCATGGATTGTTAATAAGAGTCTCTGTTAAATGAAGAATGAGACACAATAATTAACGACAGCTCTTTCTCAGATAGCAATTCCTTATATTACTTTCTGCAAAGCTATTAAATATTTCTAAGACTATAATGCCAAATTGTAAAGATGCTTTGGGCACCATAAATTTTTAATCCCCTATCTTTATGACAATTTTTCTAAGACCTGAACCAGCTAATTGAGGATCCATTCTAAAAATGTAAATATTGTATATTCTGTCGATATAAAGAAGGGTGATAATTTCCTAACACAAACAGACATCTATTGAAAAAAAGTCACTAAAATACCTATCAACAGCTTGAAGCAGTTTATATATTTAAAAGCTCTCCTCTGCCCCCTGTATGATGTGATGCAGTCAGCACAGAATTACAATGCTGTGTTAAACAATCTAAGTAGAAATCTGAAACCCCAAATTATAAAACTAACATCCATTCTGAAAGCAAATCACATTTAGCTCTCTTATCAATATCACTGTCAGTAAAGGAAAACGTCAAAGTCCAGGATAAAAGGTGACCCCTGGTGATATCTGGGCCTCCTTCTCTTCCTCTGCTTCTGAAAATCAACAGCAATATTTCGTTTCTTAAAGACAGAGATTAGCATGAGGGTTTTTATATTTGAGAATCTGGAGAAAAGTAAATACAGTGTATCATTTTATAGGAGAGTAACTGTTGGGTAAGATAGAGGCGAACAGTCTGATATGAATCAGCAATGAACAAAGTCCTCCTTTGTCTGAATATTGGAGAGAAGACAGTTCCAAAATTAAAATGAGAGTAGGTAAATAATAGATTAGTCTTTTGTGAATGTGCAGAAACAAATAAAGTGCGGTCACTATTTTTGCATTTTTCAACCCATCACGATAACTGACCATGCATGGATACTTAAACATTTAGAGAAAAATGCCCAGTTAACAAAATAAATTTTCTTCCCCAGAATGGGAAGACAAGCACCCTTCATTAATATTCCAAAATGTTAAAAATAAAATAAATCAGAGAATCAGATGTAACTAAGACTATCCCATTACCCTTACGAGTGAGCACGTGATCGATGGGGAAGATGCTGATGGCATGTCGGCCAGACGAGTCCATTCTGAGCCTTCTTACTCCACCTAATGGACCCACAAGCAAGTGGATGCTCCTTCAAAAGGGAACAGCACGAGAAAGGAGAATTCTGTGCATCTCTTTAGATCTGTGCCTCTAGAATCTGAGCACCTCTCTTTTGAAATGAATATTAGAAAGTCTGCTTTAAAATGATAACAGCAGGAAAATTCCAAATCAAAGTAGTCACTGTGGCCTTAACTCACCCGATTAGGTCTACATATTACCTCATCTGCTGCAAAAGATCATACTCTGTGCTCAGGCCAACATGACTTTTAAGTGCAAGAAGCTTAATGAAGTGTCTGCACAATTCAAACCCAGCTCCCCCAGCCCTTACCTTTTTGGGACACCCACAGAAAAAGGAGGGCTTCCCTGGTGGCTCAGCTGGTAAAGAATCCGCCTGCAACGCAGGAGACCTGGGTTCGATCCCTGGGTTGGGAAGATCCCCTGGAGGAGGGAAAGGCAATCCATTCCAGTATTCTGGCCTGGAGAATTCCATGGACTGTATAGTCCATGGGGTCGCAATGAGTTGGACATGAGTGAATGACTTTCACCAGAAGGAGGGGCTTATCAATACCAAGACTAATACAAGGTACATTTCTTCTCATTGACCTCTACTTGAGGACAATTTTATATATATAACAACTCATTATATTTACAGAGCATTTTACGTTCAAAATGTGTGATGTGGGTGTATATACTTCGATTCTCAGTTAATCTGCCTAGTAAAACAGACTGGTCCAGGTTAACCCAAATCCTAGGAAAAGTATACCTCAAAGTCATGAGGGTAAACTGGTAGAACTGGGCTCAGATCTGGGTCTAGGCTCCAGATTACGGGAAGAAAATGATTACATTTCAACATGGAACCAAGTTTTTAGTTTAATCATCTATGATACTTAGTTTACTGGGCCCCTACGTTCAGGAAGATGGGAGACCACTCAGCAGATTATGTCGATAATGTATTTAATTAAGGCAGTGATTCACAAAGGGAGAAAAAATTAGAAACACATACTTTCATCAGGGACCTTTCTGATGATCTGAATGGTTTATTTTAGTGCCCTTTGAAGGTTTAAGGCCAAACATAAGACACATTTTTTTTAAGGTTATTATTTTTGAATTTATCAAGATTGAATTCAAAACTTGGCATTCAGAAATCTGACTAATTTGTGAAGAAATTACAGATATGATTCATTTTATTAACTAAATCTGCTTTCAAAAACCAAAAGTCACTATTTTCAAACTGTGTGAAGCAAGGCAGAATCATTTGTTTCCCAACAAACGGTACCAGTTACAAGGCTGTTTTCTCTCCTGCATGTGGAGATTTTCACACAGACTGTTAAATATAACTTACTGCGTTGATTTGGAAAATACCAAGAAAACTGTATACTGTACAGCTCAAGTGACTGGAGTTAACAAAAACAAACAAACCCTCCCTGGCCCCCAGAAATGTAAATAAAAAGTTAGATTTCCCTGTACTACATTTGATTGCATTAATTGATGTTTAAAAAAAGTCCGTTGAAAATAAAGCCCAGCAGTAGCATTTTTCTTTCCTAAATCACAATAGCAGCACATTACAAACACTACCAAAAGGTCCCCTGGTACGTGTGTAAAGTTCCACTCTGGCAGTAAAATGCATCTACTGTGTGTTCTCCATTTCCATCTCTACCCTCCCAAATATGTATGAAAGCAGGTCACAAATGCAATTAAGCCTGCTTGCACATTGTTTAAATATTCATTTCCGATGAAGACTCAGAAACTGAATGGTCAGCCACTAAATTCTTTCTAATTTACAGAAAACCAAAATCTTTCTCTAAAGCAGGATTTGACCTCTGATAGCCGACAGACCATTATGACTAAGTCCAGTTTTTGTAATCTGTCCTGTTTCCAAAATCGTGCTAAGCAAGGCATGCACTTTGGGAAGCCTAGCTTATTAGCAAACGTAGACCTCTACAAGAGGCTTCAGTGGGCTCACACCGAAGTGGGTAGGATAGACAGTGTTTATAAAAGTCATCACAGACGCCATCTATAAAGCCTCTCTCCCCATACAACACGGGGGCGTGATTTTAGAGATGCAGGCTTTGGGATCACTTGGTGGCTGGTGGGATGCCCAGCCCTGCCCCTAACAAGCTGTGTGGTCTCATCATGTTACTTAACCTGGCCTCAGCCAAACCATCGAGCCAGTGGGGCTATCAATACCCACACCATAGGAATGGGAAGTGAGACCCAATGGAGATGCTCCATAGCAAGTGTCTAGCAGGATGCCTGGCCTTGGATAAGTGCTCTGTAAGAACTGGTTATTTTTCTTATTAAGCACGAAACAAATGTTTGCTCCATTTGGTGAAATACCTAATATCAAGGGGTTTTACTCTGTAGAGTTCACATATTGACTCTATTCCTCTCGATTCTGCCCTGCTTTCTCCTCCACATCAGCTCTGTCAGCTGCCCCAGAGCAGTTTCCTGTCTTGCAGGAATAGAGAGAGAGAAATGAGACATCGGCTCTGAGGGCAGAATCCCTCGGTGGGACGCACTGCTGGTGGGACTAGGTCTGCTCTCAAAACAACTGCATTTTTTTCATTGCTGTTGAATAAACGAATGGAAGGAAAAAGATGAGAAAGGAAGGGAGAGATTGAGGGTGGGAGGAAGAAAACAGACAGGGGGAGGCCCTGGACTGTAGTGGATATTGAGTGTACAGACCAGGTAGGAGCATTTGATGGGTTCTTTTTTGTTTGCCCAAACAATTCAACATGTCAACAAAGAGATCTTTTCAAATTTACACCATTCCTCTACCAGTGGCGTGCCTCTTTTCTAGTTTTTTACTTCTGACCAGCCCCCAAATTTAAAAATAAAAGCAACTGTGTGTCCAGTCCTGTCCTCTTTATTTGTTTCTATCTCAAAAAATAACAATACTTTCCCTTTTTCAAGCCCTGTCTCCTTACTGCCTGCTAGAGTTCTGGTCAACCTCATTTTCTCTTGACAATCAGAAAGACACCAGCCAGGTCCTGACCTGTGAATTTTACATCCAGCTGCTACCACTTTCCAGGTAGGGACTTCTGCTCAGTCCTCCCTGGAAATTCTTCTCTACTTTACATTTTTAAGTCTCAGTGAGAAGGAATGGGATAGGAAGGACAGATTCATGAAGTATTTTTGATGCTATTACCTTCTCTGGTGCCACACTGTCCCTACTATTCTGTGGGCAATCACAGTTTCTTTTCTTGAGAACGCCCCCTCCTTGTAACCTCTAGAAATCAGAAGGTATCAGAAGACACAGAGTTTCAAAATATTCTCAGGACTAGTCTGATTTTAGAAATGAAATTAACAGTTGCTGAGGCTTCCCTGGTGGCTCAGTAGTGAAGAATCCACCTGCCAATGCCGGAAACATGGGTTTGATCCCTGGGTCAGGAAGATCCCCTGGAGTAGGAAATGGCAACCCATTTCAGTATTCCTGCCTGAAAAATCTGATGGATAAAGGTGCCTGGTGGGCTACAGTCTATGTAGTCGCAAAGAACTGGACACAACTCAGCAACTGAACAACAACAAGGGCAAAAATACATTTCATAAATTGTGAAATATCCACCTTGAGTCTAGGCACGATCCCAGTCTCTCAAGGTCTCTCCCCTCTTGACCAAGTGCTGCGACATCTGCCCAGCTGCTCTTAGTCAAAGGGAAGCCCCGGTCAGCTGGTGAACACTGAGTGGAGAAGGAGAGGCCCAGCATCCTGTGTGCCGCCCGATGCTGTCCCTGGTGTTAAGGGGCTAACCTGGCCCTTCATTAGCCTTCGTGACTCTCCCTTCCCGAGACCCGGGCTTGGGTCTTCTCATTAGCACTGAATTCCCCGCCTCTGAGCGGAGCACAGATGTCAGGCGAGTCTGACCCAATATCTGGTGATCAGATTCTGTTTACTTTCCTAAGCCTGAGGTTTTAGGGCAGCTCGAGATGAGGCGGTGGGATTCTTCTCTGGCCCTCCTTGTCGTGGGTGGTGGGGGGAGAGCAATGGAATTCACAACAGGCCCCCACACGGCTGAGCCCATAGCCACAGATTGTGCTAGGCGCGGGCTGCTGTTTTCCACGAGAAGCTTCTCTAAAGGACAAAGGGTCCAGCTTGCTTGTCTGCAGAGGAAAACTGCAGGAGGCTCTGGCCCCCTGCAACATGCAGGCTCACCTAGGCACCTCCAGCTCAGGGCAAGCGGCCCGCTAGCTTGTCCTCTTCGGAAAAATGTTCTTTGTATGGAATTAAATAAATAAATAAGTGCGTGCATACATACGTGCATACATACATACAAATATGAAATGAATCTCTTTAATAATTTGAAGAAATCGTCTCGGCTCCTGTATGAGGCAGTCGTTAGGGGCCTGTGACAAAGGGGCCTCTGGGTTTTCTCTTTACCTTTGATCTGCGTTATGAAATGTTAATGTCCATCCCATCAGAGTCTCTTTCGGAAATTCTCTCAAAAGGCTTACCCCTGCCCGCTGCAACTTCCACTCAAATGCCCTGTCTATACTGAAGTGCTGACTCTCAGCTCAGGCCCAGAAGCATGGACATTTTTGAAACAGGGCTAGCTAAACTGCTAAATAAAATTTATTGATGATAAAGAGCATGGCTTTGAGGCAATTTAATCACACACAGACACACACACACACGCTCCTCTCCCATGCATCTTGACATTACATAGATACCTAAGGTTTGAAACTGAGCTCCCAGTGTTCTGTCTATAACAGGTAATGCAGGGGTGGGGGGGAGTGTCCACAGAATCTCTAATTGCGTGTTGATTGGGTAGGAAACCACCACAAGCCCATATTTTGATATCTCTATTAACAGCCTGTTCATGTCGAACTGCAAAACTTGGTTGTACTTCTTTCACCATCTTTGCCCAAGACAGACCAGTAAACACAATTCCTCTCTCTATAATTAGCCTTTTCTCTAAGGGCCCTGGAGTAAGTCTGCACGCCGTAGATTTAATATCCAGTGCTATATCCATATGCGCTGCCCTTGCCTGGTCCCAGAGCATATAAACTCCCCTATTAGCAGCCTTGACTGCTTAATTATGCAGATTTTTTTTGTACCCGCCTGCCTGTAAAATTACTGTGTCTAACCTTTTTTTTTTTTTTCCTCTTTGCACCATGCTGGCCATTCTAATGAAATCGGCATAGGGGAAAGGGCCTGATTTGCAGTTATGGAGGCTGGATCGCACTGGCAATCTGTCCTTAGTGGGAGTTACAAAAGAAGTCAAATGCCTTCATCTGGTTCTACCCTATCATCCCCAAGGTGATTGAGTTCACTTCCCGATGCTTCCCAAGTTTTCCTCAGGCTGTCCAATCAGCATGTCCACCAGGGAGCCCAGCCTAGCTTGCAACAGTCTCCGTATCTAGTTACAGCCCCACCAGGGACAGTCAACCATCCACCCCCAAGCCTTCAGATGAAAACCTTTTCTAACAAGGCCGCCCAGCGCCAATGAAATAACACACATCTGCATATCCACTGGGTCCCATGTTTCTTGTGCTCATGGATTATGTATCTTGCAGCCTCTAATAAAGAAATGCAGTTCTTTGTTTAATGTTTATCTTGTGCTTGTTAAGCAAATGCTAATGTTGTATCAGAATGCTTTAGTGCTATTTGGGTTTTTGGTGATTTACTACAAGACAATCTGCTGTGAAGTAAATTTAGAGAGCGAGAGAGAGAAAGAAAAGAGGAGGAAAAAAAGCCTTCTGGTTGAAAGGGAGAAAAAGAAAACGGTTTGACAGACAAAAAATCAGGGAAAAGGGGATGAGGGAGTGCGGGGAGAACGAGGGTGAAAGTGTGTTCCAGAAACCGAGCAACAGCCTGACACAGAGGGACAGGCAGGCGGACGGAGGGACAGACACACGTCCACACATGCGGAAGCTGGGGAGAAGGGGCAGAGAGCAGGGCCTTAGATAAATCCCCTGGCCCCAGGCTGACATCCCCACTTTACCACCGGACAGTTTGAGATTGGAAACCAGAGAATACATCCAGTACGATTTCCAAAAGGGACGAGATGATAACTTCCCCTTCAGTGATAAGGTAAACAGTATCCTGAAGGGTAAACAGAAAAGAAAAAAGCCTCTTTTTGTTGTTGTTGTCTGCCTTTGTGCCCTGATGGTTAGCACTGTGCACTGTTATTCACAGACCACAGGGAAGCCCTAAATTTAATTGTTCATTCCTAGCTCTGCTAGAAATAGGCAAAAAAAAAAAAAATATATATATATATATATATATATACATATACACACACACACACACACACACACACACACACACATATATATATAAAATCAGAACCTCCCTCCTCCCAATTTCAGGGAGAGGTGGGGGCTGGGGAAAAGAAACAAGGGTGGCGACTTGAAAGCTGATGAATGAATGCCCTTTATTTATCCTTTGACAAGACAGGATATGGATATCCACAGTAACAAACCTTTCCCTCCAGCTTCCTATGCCTGCAATCCTGTTAGGGAGCAGGATGTCATTTTTACACAGAGATATCATCTGCTTTCACCCCCTTCACATTTTTGATAGGAGAAGTCAAAAGGCAATTCTCTAAAAGTAAAATCGAGAGGCCTATGTATTTTATAATTACTGTTCCTATAATTTGTTGACAAATTGTGAGGTTAATGAGGTCTTAGATTTCTGTGTTTTACAACACACAAAGACTATCTGATAAGAGATAGTGATCTTGCAATATATACAAATATTGAACCATTTTGCTATACACCTGAAACTAGCATGCTATTTGTCAATTTAAAAAAAGAGATAGTGATGGAAAGATTAGTGATTAGGATAAAAGAGTACTTTGCTCAGGAAGTACACTTGTCACAAATCATAGTCAGCTCCTCTCCTTCCTCTCTGCATTTCACAAAATAAATCAATGAATTTCCAAAAGGATAAAAAAAAAAACTCAAGTGGATAAATGAAAAGCAAACATCTACCATATGAATCCAAGTGAAAATTACATCCACGCAGAAGAATGCGATGTTAGCTTTCTTCTTGGGTAAACATCTCTATCCTTAACACACTATAGAAGCTGAGGATAAATTTAGTCTTCATGATTAATACAATTAATTCTAAGTACTCTGGTTCTTTTGAAATACTTCAGTGATGTCACAGAGGTTTCCATTAAAAGTGTGAGCTACTGCTTCAGAAAATATCTAATGTACCATCCTTTTTGCTAAAAACATTCCTTAAAGGTTTTATTTTTATTCATATTATTTTCCTTGATAAACTTCTTACTTTCTAATGATGCCCTATTAATACAAAAAGACTGAACTCAAAGCCCTTTAGTGGCCAATGGAAGAAACTACATAGAACAGACAATGAAGGCATTCATTTGCTATGGGAATAACTGGAAATCTAAAGCTGGGATTCTCAAAAGTACTGCCTCTTAAGGCACTGGGGGCTCTCTTCAGAGTGAAGCGTAATTACTACCAGTCGGTGTGATCTGGGGATGTGACACTTGCTCTTTGGGGTCTCTCAGGAAGGAATCAACTTCCTTCCGTGATTTCATTTCACTAAAAACATGATCACAACAGACTTCATTTAGGTGCAATGCAAATCCTACAGCTAAAAGTCTCCCTTTCCATTGTCCTCACCATTTGGCTCCCGTTGGAGGCTATTATTAGAACTGGAATTTAATGTATCTCTTTTCCCCTTTAAATTTAACAGAGAGTCAAAAAAGACAGAAAAAGGAAATCAATGGTACATTTCATTAGCTGCCTCTTATACCGGATGGTAAGTCATGAATCAAGGGCTTTGTTGTTCACAGAATATCACGAAAGCTTTCCAAATTACAAATAAAAGCAAAATACCCACCTTTGGATCTTTCTTCTCTGTGACTTTAACAGGATTTCCCATTGTCCTATTCACATCATACTCCATCAAACATTGTGGGGTTTGGGACAATTTAGGCTATTCAAGAGCCTGGTGACTGGGTAGTCACAGCTTGCTTTGAGAGTCTGACTCCAGGGAGTTTTCAAAAAGATTCACCTCACTTTCTCTACCCCAGTAACCTCAGTAATGTTCTGCCCATCCTGGCCTGATACTCAAGCATTTAAGATAGTAAATTTTCAGAAATAAGTGCTTAGGTTTAAGGTGTTGAAAAATGCCCCAAACTTGAATATAATCATACTTGTATCCTGGAACTCTCAGTGACCAGGGTGATCCAAGAGCAATGGGGAGATGTGAGTGAGGTCTTCTCCAATGGCACCAGAACTCTGTAGATTCAGCTGCTAAGACCTTTAGGGACTCCATGGAAAAGAGAAGGATGTTGCAGTAGCATTACCCAGAAGCCACACTAATTGATCTTGGAGCCCTGAACTGCAGTTGGAACAAAATCCAGGATGAGAACTAGACAATGGGTTGCATGGAGGTTGAGAGGGATTCCAGTTGAAGAAACTTATGGGAACTACTTTATTAAAATAAAACAAGAAACAATTCCAAAGGCAACCCTTTAGAATGACCGAGTACCTTAGTATCTAAACTCTCAGGAACCGCTCTACACGCTAATTTTCTAAAACCTGTGGGATAGGGATTCCACTTTGGATTGGCACAATAAGATCCTAGTAGATTGAAATCCCTGTAGATAATAACTATAAATTTTGGACAAAAGACAAAAGAAAAACTTGCAATTAACCTGAAGGTATTGGCTTGTGAATACAAGCAGGCAGTGACTGGAAAGAGTCAACACTTGGAAGAAGGTAATAACACAAGATGACTGTCCTATTCTGTATGGATTTTAGCTGCACATGGAAGCTAAACGTCCAACAGAAAAATACAGTATTCCTGACTTTAAAAAAACAGAATTTAGAACAAACAAAGCCACTAGAAAGTAAAGGAAAAACCCTGGAGAGGAAAAAGTCTGGACAGGTGGGAAAGCACAATCCCATGTAAAACTCTGCCCAAATCTCTGGTTGACTTTTGAACCACACAAGTGTAGGTTCAAAAGTGAACGCAGCCCAAGGAAGGATTAAAAAAACTGAAGGGACATTTGACCTGCAGTTCAAAAGACAGGGTTTGCAGTTTGAGTTCAGTCAAGATGTGTGCTTTCTAAAACAAAAACATCAGCACTCCTGGAAGAGTATATCAGAATTCAGAGTATCTATAACATCATATTCACTATGTCCAATATACAATCCAAATTACTGGACATACAAAGAAAATGAAAAATGTGATCCATGTTCAAGGGAAGACACGATCAACTCAGATGCTAGAATTAGCACTGAAGAATTTCAAAGCAGCCATTTTAACTATACTCAATGACATAAAGGAAAATGTATTCCTCATGAATGAAAACACACGAAATTGCGGCAGAGGAAAGCATCTATAAAAAGGTACCAAACGGAAACTCCAGGATTTAAAATTACAACTTGTTAAATAAGACAACTCAGTATATGGGTTTAAAAGCATAATGGATATGATAATGGAAACAGTCAATGAATTTTAAAACAGATCAACAGAAATGATTCATTCTGAATAACAAAGAGTAAAGTTCCCTGGTGGCTCAGACGGTAAGGTGTATGCCTACAATGCAGGAGACCCGAGTTCAACCCCTGGGTCAGGAAGATCTCCTGGAGAAGGAAATGGCAACCCACTCCAGTACTCTTGCCTGGAAAATCCCTTGGATGGAGGAACCTGGCAGGCTACAGTCTCGGGGGTTGCAAAGAGTCAGAAACGACTGAGCGACTTCACAAAACAACAACAAAAAAGTATTGAAACAAACAGAGCCTCAATAACCTGTAGGACAATATCAACACATGGGATAATTTTGGTACCAAAAAGTGAAACAAGAGAAAGATGTACAATAACCATTTAAGAAATAATGGCTGAATAGTTCCCCAATTCAGTGAAAGACACAACTCTTCAGATTCAAAAAGCTCAGCAACCTGCAAGCAGGACAAGTTTTAAAAAGATAAATCAGCACATACTTAAAAATGAAGAAAAAGGGAAAACTTTAAAGCATCAAACAAAACAAAACGAAAGAAAAACTTCACAAAAACATATTACTTAGGGAATAACAATAACTTGAGTGACTTCTGATTTCTCATTAGAAACACTGGAGCCCAGAAGATAGAGGACCAACACTTTCCTGGTTGTAGAATAAAAAGAAAACTATCAGCCTATAAAATAGAAAAACATCCTTCAAAAGAAAGGTGAAGTTTATATATATATATATATATATATATCCTTACTTCCTCACCTCCTCCCTGCTCTGTTCTATAAAAGAACCTGGCATCCAGACCCTGATAAGATGCTTATTTTGAGATATTAGTCTGCCATCTTCTTGGTCTGCCAGCTCTCTGAATAAAGTCATATTCCTTGCCTCAAAAAAAAAAAAAAAATCTCTATTAAAAAAAACACAAAGAGAATTTTTACCATAAGAGAAATTATGCCTGATGAAAATCTGGATCTTCAAAAAGAATTATGAGTATCAGAAACAGTAGCTTACTGGTAAACACAAAAAAGATCTTTCCTTTTAATTTCTTAAACACACATATGATTACTTAAACCAAATATTATAATATTGTCTCATGGGATTTACTATACATATAGATATAGTACATATAAAATCTATATCAGAGATCTATATAGTTACAAAGTATCTACATTTTATATAAAGTGGTAATATATCAACTCTGACTATCAGAAGTTAAGGATGCATATTGTAATCCTGAGACTAATCAGTAAAGAAATAAAGAGAGGAGGTGTAGCAAAAAATCCTAGAGAAAAATTATGATGGAATGCAATAAAGTTGTCAAATAATCTAAGAGAAAGCAGAAAAGGAGAAAAAGATAACTTTAGAAAAATGAGAGGGTAAATAGCAAACAAGAAGTAGTAGGTTTAAACCAACCATATTAATAATTATGTTACATTGTTGATATAATGGACTGAACACTAATTAAAGGCAGAGATTGTCAGAATGAATAAAAAGGAATATCCAACTAGATACTCTTCACATGAGGTACACTTTAAATATGGAGACTGGGAGGTTGAAAAAATGGATAGGAAGAATGTATACCATATGAAGAACAAACACAAGAATGTTAGAGTGGCTATATTAGTATAGGGTTCAAGATAACACTGCCAGAGATAAAGAAGAATACTTCATAATGAAAAATGGATCATTGATCAGAGCAACAACTAATGTGCATGCACTTAAAAAGAGCTTCAAAATACATAAAGAACTGACAGAATTTAAGAAAAAAATAGAAAAAATTTACAATCATCGGTGGATACTTGAACACCTCTCAGCAATTGACAGAACTAGGTCCTCCCATCGCTAGTGACACAGATCATCTGAGCAACACTATCACCCACCTTGACCTAATTGATAACTATAGAACATTATACTCAACATCTGTAGCATACATGTTGTTTTCAAGTACACAATTATGTATTAACAGTCACCAAGATTGACCATATGTTCACGCACAGAAAAAGTGTCAATAAATTTAGCAGAACTGAAATCATACAGAGTATGTGATCTAATTACAATGGAATTAAATTAGAAATTAATAATTGATACCTAGAATACTTCCAAATGTTTGGAAATTAAAAACATACTTCTAAATAATCCATGGATGAAACAAAGAAACCACAAGATAAATTAGATTATATTTTGAACTAAAAGTTACTGAAAACTGAACACTTCAAAATCTGTGGCATGCAGCTAAAGCATTTAAATTTGTAGATTTAAATGCTCATGTTAAAAAGGAAAAACAAAGTCTAAAACTAATGACTTAAGTTTTACCTGAAGAAAACAGGGAAAAAAGGGCATATTAAACCTAAGTCAATATAAGGAGGAAATAATAAAGATAAGAAATCAAAGAAATAGAAAATAACATAGGGAAAAATCAGTGAAATAAAAATTCAGTTATTTGTTAAAGATCAACAGAATTGATAAACTTTTGACTGATCAAGAAAAAAGAGAACACAAATGACAAATATCAGGAATGAGAGAGTGTTACTACTAATCTATCTATCTACCTATATTTACTATGAGTTGGTTATATTTCCTTTTTTTCTATAGATATTTAAATGAAAATAAGGGAATATCATGAACAACCTTATACCAACAAATTTGCTACCAAATTAAACAGAAATCTGAACAGCCTTTTACCTATTAAAAAACTGAATTCATTAAAGAAGGGAGGGAGTAAAAAGAGAGGAAGAAAGGAAGGAAAGAAAGAAGGAAGGAAGCAGGCAGGCAGACTGAGATGGATTCATTAGTGAATTCTAACAAACATTCAAGGAAAAAAATAACACCTGTCTTAAACTCTTTTGGAAAACCTTTCCTAAGGTCAGACTAAGTCTAAAACCTGAAAACCTGAAGAAGATCTTGTAAAACTGGTAGGACTGGCCTACATCCAAAATGGATTCATTTAATCATATGAATATACTAAAAGGGATGGGACTGCTCCCCCCTCCAAAAAAAAAGGAATGAAAACTAACTGAAATATTTTTCTCTTATTCTTAACCAATTTAATAATAAATAGACCATCCTTTTTAGACATGCAAACTGATCGGTTCACAAATGGCTTAGCCTCTCTTCTCACTTTAGGAGAAGTCTCCTCAGGCAGCATTTTCACCTCCCGCCTGCAGTAAGCCGGGTGAGGTGGGGAGGAACCTGACTTGGGTCACAAGTCACACACAAGACTGGCTTTACTGGTGGCAAAATTTATATTTTGGTCAAAAACTCTTGGAAGAAAAATCAAGAGCAAAATTATATACATAATTTTATAAAAATTATGATTTTACATATAATTATAATTTTGTCTAATTATAGATATATATAATTTTACTAAATGTGTTCTCTCTTATCCCCTAGAAATGAAAATAGAGCGAAAGGGAAGAAGGAAAGATTTAAACATTTGTAGAAGAAATGAAATATCTTCATATAAAAGTAGGAAGCAAAGAGTACAGTAACTACTTCCCCCTTTTCCCCACCACTGGGGCAGAAGCCATGGAACAACAGGAGGAACGCTGAGAATTACTTAAGTAATATTTGAAGAAGTTATACCCAGGAAGCAGAGTAAGTACTTGGGAAAAGTTCAGAACATAGATGCTCTATGGGATGCAGAAGCTTGCGACTGGGATGTCAGCGTGACGGATATCTGTGTGTCCTACTCACACCGCTCCAGGACCCCTGGACCCCAGCCTCCCCCGGATATCTCAGGTACCAGGTTTGGGCTGATGGAACAGATGGATCCTTTAATGAGAGTCAGTGGAACCGAGCTCTTACTCTGAAACCTACCTCCCCCAGTTAGAGGGCTGTATATTTCTAACTCTAGAAGTGGTGGTCAATGAGCATTTAATTTATAATTGTCCTGGTCAAGATAGAAAATAGGAAAAAGATGTACCTTCCACTCTTAAACATGTAAGAAAAACTGGACAAAGCACATGAAACAGCATTTTTTAGACACTGGATACGAGGCAGTGCAGGTGATCTTGCGAGAGATGTGATGTGAATCCCAAATTGCCCAGCTTATGTCTAGAGGGCTTTCGGCCACGGGGGCGGGGGAAGCCAGGGTAAGTATGGAGTCGTCCTGAGCTGGGAGCCCAAAGTGGCTAATGCAGAGTTTCTTTTTATTTTTTTATTTTTTATTTTTATTGGACTATCAGTTTATTTATTTATTTATTTATTTTATTTTTTATTTTTTTTTATTAGTTGGAGGCTAATTACTTTACATCATTACAGTAGTTTTTGTTATACATTGAAATGAATTAGCCAAAGCAGAGTCCCAGAGAGGAGAGAATGATCTAGAGAGAGGATCTGGGACTTTGCTTTAGGAACTCTGAGCTCCTGAACTTTGGCTAGTGTGATTAAAGATTTGAGCTTTATTTAATTTTAATTTAAATAGCCACCAACGTGGCTGGTGGTGGTTTAGTCGCTAAGTCGTGTCCGACTCTTGCAATCCCATGGTCTGTAGCCTGCCAGGCTCCTCTGTCCATGGGATTTTTCCAGGCAGGAATACTGGAATGGGTTGCCATTTTCTTCTCGATGGTATCTTCCTGACTCAGGAATTGAACTCAGATCTGTATGTATAAGTCAATAAATAGGACAGACATAGAAATGTCACAGATAAAATGAGCAGACAAGGACATTAAAAAAGTTATCCTTAACTCTATTCCATGCATGCAAGAGGCAGAAGAAACACTAAGCATAGTTAATAGAGACATAAAAGACATAAAAAGACATACTGAACTTTAAGAGATAAAAAATACACTGGGTGGATTTAACAGCAGATTAGACATCACAGAAGAAAAGATTAGTGAATTTAAAGACACAGGAATAAAAACTATTGAGAATGAAGCACAAAGAGAAAAAGGACTTTAAAAAAATGAACAAAGCATCACTGAGCTGTGAGGTAACTTCCAGCAGCTTAACATGTGTATAATTGGACTCCCTGGGAGGAGTACAGAAAAATATTTGAAAAATAATTTTTGACTGATGAACTGTCATGGACATTCAGGTTATTTGAATATGTTCTAATTCTCTCTATTTTCATGGTTTTAAGTTTAATTTTCTGATTATTGTAGCTAAAATACATTATACTTAGAAATATCTAATATGTAAAAATAAGGCCATGTTTAAAATCTGGAATCATGCATATTCTACTAAATAGATCAATGGTTTTCAGTATACATTCAAGAGGTAAAATCAAGCTCTAATATATTAATACATTTATCTCCTACTCTGTGGACCTGAAACATTACTGATGGAGATGATGACGAAGTTAAGAAATTTCTCACACAAAGGTTTTCTCCTTCTCATTGAGATGAAGGCAGCTTGTGAATATGAAGAAAAGAAAAAGAAATTTTGGTCATGGGCGGTTGCAGTGAAACATCAGCAAATTGTGTTATAAATGATATCACAGAGAACAGAAATCAACAAGTTTTAAATCAAAATGAGAGAAAAGGAAGGATAAAAAATGATAGGAATAAATGTCAAATCATTATGCTGTATGCCTTAAACTTATAGAAGGTTATGTGTCAGTTACATCTCAATAAAAGTGGGAAAAGTCAGGAACAAGTTTAAGAGTGGGAAGTGAAACTTGGTCTAGTCAGGAAGGTGTAAATTAATACATATTCAGACATTTGTGCGTGTTTTTTGTTTGATCAAACATAAAGCACATGATTTGGGATGAGACTGTCCACTTCTGCTTGATAATCTAATTCTACTTTATGTAGTCAGTATTACACTGACTATAAAAATCTGAGCCATATTTTCCTCTACTTAGGATTAGGATGATAATTAGAGATATA
The DNA here is from genome assembly GCF_023699985.2 of Odocoileus virginianus. Classification (NCBI taxonomy): domain Eukaryota; kingdom Metazoa; phylum Chordata; class Mammalia; order Artiodactyla; family Cervidae; genus Odocoileus; species Odocoileus virginianus. Next base: position 26,336,062 of record NC_069695.1, read on the forward strand.
AACAATAATAATATGCATTGTGGTTCTCAAGACAAAGGGTGAAAATAAGCAAGTAGTGCTTTTTGCTTCAAAACTTTGTCCACCACACTGTCATAAAGTGTACTTTATATTTTTCCATATATAATGGTATCTTTGGAGATTGATATGTTGGGCTAAGACTAAATTTAAAATAAAAAAACAGAAATGATAAAGAGAAAGGTGTGAGGTCAAAGGGGAAAGCAACAACATTAATAAAACCTCCTTACTGAGTTCCAATACTTTGGCCACCTGATGCGAAGAAATGACTCATTTGAAAAGACCTTGATGCTGGGAAAGACTGAAGGCAGGAGGAGAAGGGGAGGACAGAGGATGAGATGGTTGCATGGCATCACTGACTCAATGGACATGAGTTTGAGTAAACTCTGGGAGCTGGTGATGGACAGGGAGGCCTGGCGTGCTGCAGTCCACGGGGTCGCAAAGAATCAGACACGACTGAGCGACTGAATTGGACTGAAGATTAATATTCTCAAAGTCAAAAAAACCATTGAGCTAGGTGTTCTCACACAATTTTCTCATTTCATGGGGGTAAAAAGACTACCTGGTTATGCATCTACTTGGTTTAAGGGAAGGAAGTAAGATTCAAGTCTCCTGAATCACAGCCCTGAGCTCTGTACACTGAACCCATCGATTTACTTAAGAGAGAAGTGAGTATGAATCAGCTGTATTCACTGATTTAACATGGGACTCTAATGTACCTTAAGGTGTATATTAAACAACTTATTGACTGGAGACATATTAAAACGGGAAAGAATCTGCCTGATATGCGAGAGACCTGGGTTTGGTCTCTGGGTCGGGAAGATCCCCTGGAGAAGGGAATGGCAACCCCCTCCAGTATTCTTGCCTGGAGAATTCCATGGTCAGAGGAGTCCGGTAGGCTACAATCCATGAGGTTGCCAAGAGTTAGACCTGATTGAGTGACTAACACTTTGTTATCTGAACATGACTGACCAGAGATGTTTCCGTATTCACTTACATAAACCAATTGCTGGCCACAGGTGTTAGTTTCTGCAAAAATTCCCCAGTCAATAATGTGTTAACATTCATAGAAAAATATGTTTTCTAATATAACCTTGGTCTACCTTGACCTGCTACACTTTCTATAAGAAACATTCATTCCATATTTAGTTACTAAATAATTTTGGGTTCTTAGAATTTAGAAGCACTTTAGAGGGTGCTGGTTTGGATGAACCCAGCTCTCTTAAAAGATCTGTCTACAAGAGATATGAGTCCTTCTTTAACCTTTGGATAAACAGTCCCCTTTAAACCTTGTATGCAATTCCAATTCACTCCATTAATTGTTATTTTCATAAACTGTCATTCCAGCATCTTTTAGAGGAACACTTGAGAGGTTGAGAGCCAAGAAATCTGAATCCTGGCCCAACCCCTGCTTGACACTTGGTAAGCCATGAAACTGATGTGGATCTCAGCTTTCTTGTGAAAACTAGAGGAGACAGAATGCTCTCTGGGCTGTGCTTAGTCGCTCAGTCACTTCCCACTCTTTGCGACCCCATGGACTGTAGCCCGCCAGGCTCCTTTGTCCATGGGGTTCTCCAGGCAACAATACTGGACTGGGCTGCCATGCCCTCCTCCAGGGGATCTTCCCAACAGAGGGCTCGAACCCAGATCTTCTGCATTGCAGGCGGATTCTTTACTGTCAGAACCTCCAGGGAAGCCTAAGAATACTAGAGTAGGTAGCCTATCCCTTCTCCAGGGGGACTTTCTGATCCAGGAATCAAACTGGGGTCTCCCGCACTGCAGGCTGACCTACCAGCTGAGCTACCAGGGAAGCCCCAGAATGCTCTCTTGGTTTCTCTAAATCTTTCTATTTTCAGTTGGTAAAGGTTAGGAGACCAAGAGTCTCTAGTTATATTTGCACTTCTATCATTTATTTTTTTCCTTCTGTATTCCCCTCTACTCATTAACAAGTAGAAGGATCTTTGAAAAGACATCGAATGAGGATGAGCTAAAGGAATTGTTATAATTTTTTATATCTTACGTGTAAACATCAGCTCTAGAACTGCTTCTTTTTCTCTCCTTAGTTTAATGGCCACTTGGGCCATGCTTCAGAAACTATGTAATAGGTTAATAAAAGCATTGGTAATTGGACTTTTTTTTTTTTTATAAGCAGCGTGATGAAATGACAAAAGCTGAAGAATTGAGGCTGCTTTTATAAATTTATGGTTTAAGTGCAAGCTAATTTCAGAGCAATTCTTTATTTTTTGCTTCTTTTATTTGTCGTGAATACTTTTCCTTTTTCTTAATTCTCATTCAGATTTCCTTCCCTGATTATGTTCTACAGATGACTCCCACTTGTTAAGCTATTTTGATCATTTTAAGAAAAATTTTTTTTGGCCATGTGGTGCAGCATGCAGAATCCTAGTTGCCTGACCGGGGATCAAACCCGAGCCCCCAGCATTGGAAGCACAGAATCTTAACCATTGGAACACCAGGGAAGTTCTACTTTGATCTTATTTTTAATTATAGGAACCAATAAATGACTTAACTACACTGATAGTCCTCATGCCTGATAAAAATACCCCTCCATAGTATATAAATACAGCTTCAAAAACTGCTATTTTTAAACCATAGGTCTTAGAAAGATGCATGTAAAAATGCTTTGAGTTATATAAATCCAAGTTATACTCATCATAAAGCTAGTTCTACTTTAGTTAGTTTCATATTGCTTATGGAATTTTCTAGCATGGCACCATGTTAAAATATTCAACCAAAATTTCCTGAACACCACTTATGAGCACTGTGCATACATGAACATGACTTTAATTAGCTGACATTACATGGCTACCACTAGTACCTCAAAGAGTACACGTGCATCAGATCTTATCAGACTCAGATATGACTTCACCTTCAATATAATATTTGATCTCATAAATTTAACAGTTTATACCTTAAAGGGAGAGGTGGATTTTCCGCTGGTCTTTTATTTTTAAAATTTATTTTTAATTGGAAGATAATTGCTTTATAATATTGTGATTTCTTTCATTTATCAACATGAATCAGCCATAGATATACATACTATTTACAATGAAAATTGAATCTTAACTAGCCACATGGGAATATGGTAGACAACAATCCATTGTTGAACATTAGTCTTAGCATTTATCAGATTCATTGTCTGAATGAAATGAGGTCTCTGCTTCAATTCAAGGGTTGGGCATTGTATACTTTACAGTTTGTAGAACTGTCTGATTAACAAATTCCAAAGAAGTCTACTGATGTTGAGCAAATTTGGCCTAATACTAAGAGATATCAAGACATAGCTTAAGTTCAATTTGTGGTTCAATCTCTCTTCCTCAAGGGAATCTTTTTGAATAGGCCATGTGTGTGTGCCTGTGTGTATGTGAGCCTGTGTGTGTGCATGCGTATGTGAAACAAGTTCAATTACAGGCTAACAAGATAAAATCAATTATCTCTTTGGCTAAGGGGCATTGAAATAAGTAGGTGCTGCTTCAAGTAATTTAGGATAAAATTGACTAAAAAAGTAGATTTGGGCACATTGAGAGTTCCTTGGACTGCAAGGAGATCAAACCAGTCAATGCTAAAGGAAATCAATCCTGAATATTCAATGGAAGGACTGATGCTAAAGCTGAATACTTTGGCCACCTGGTGTGAAAGGCTGACTCATTAGAAAAGACCCTGATGCTGGGAAAGACTGAAGGCAGGAGAAGGGGATGACAAGGATGAGATGGTTGGATGGCATCACCAACTCGATGGACATGAGTTTGAATAAACTCCAGGAGCTGGTGATGGCCAGGGAAGTCTGACATGCTGCAGTCCATGGGGTCACAAAGAGTCGGACATGACTGAGCAACTGAACTGAACTGAATATGGGCTCTGTGTATGTGTGTGTGTGTAAGAGCATCATAAATTTTCTCCAGAGAAATCTGCAGGATAGATTTAGTTTTCAAAATTGCTTTATTGTCAGTATTAGTTGTAGTAGAAGAAAGGTATGAATTGGCTGTGATTTTGCTGTTTCTAAACCATAAACTCAGTAGTGCCTGGCACAATAAGTTTTAATGTGAATATAAGCTCATATTTTGCAAATATTTGACCACTACGTAAATGCAAAATTAGGAAATGGTGGATTTCATCTTACATTCACTTTTTAGTTGCAGCAAGCTTTCTGACATTAATACAATGTTTGTGCACTGTATCTCCCTTCAATGGCCCTCACAAATTAATTTTTGCCTCTATTTACTTTTTTAAAATTTATTTTTATTAGTTGGAGGCTAATTACTTTACAATATTGTAGTCGTTTTTGTCATATCTTGACATGAATCAGCCATGGATTTACATGGATTCCCCATCCCGATCCCCCCTCCCACCAGCAGACGGATGGATAAGGAAGCTGTGGTACATATACACCATGGAATATTACTCAGCCATTAAAAAGAATTCATTTGAATCAGTTCTAATGAGATGGATGAAACTGGAGCCCATTATACAGAGTCAAATAAGCCAGAAAGATAAAGACCAATACAGTATACTAATGCATATATATGGAATTTAGAAAGATGGTAACGATAACCCTATATGCAAAACAGAAAAAGAGACACAGATGTACAGAACAGAATTTTGGACTCTATTTACTTTTGAAATTTAGGAATCTGGATCCAAGGACGAGCCTCAAGCAACAAGCTAAGAGTCCTCCTTGATAACTTATCCCTGGAGAAGGAAATGACAACCCACTCCAGTATTCCTGCCTGGAAAATCCCAAGGACAAAGGAGCCTGGTGGGCTACAGTCCACGGGGTCACAAAGAGTCAGACACTACTGAAGTGACTGAGCACATGACAACTCATAAGAATAAATATTCTTGAAAACTTGAAAGTGGATTTGACTCTTCACGTAGTAATACCCCAGCCATTTTGTCAAACTCGTGAACCTACTTCCAGATCTCACAAGCAATCCTTGGCTTCTCAGAACCTTTCCTTCCACAATCAGTTTGACCAGAAAATATCCCTCTCTTCTCTAGCTCCTAACTTTGTATGCTGAAAACTCATGAATGAAGTCAGACTGTTGATATTACGCTTACATTCTACACAGTAATGTTATAAATTCAAATGAAGCAATATATATGTTCTAGCTTCTCAAATGAATAGTTCATGCTATATAAATAGAAGGGTTATTAATAACTATGTTCTGGTTTTCTATTCCTTCCATAGTTTCAATCAAGTTATACACATAGCTGCCTCCTGCTTTTTACTAGTGTACTATTTAAAAAACTTTAATTAACTGAAGAAGCAGCTCTCTTTTGTGTCATATGTAAAATAACTCCTGGGGATTATTAAATAGCTAAAGAGGAGCCATATACAAACATTCTAGAAATGTCCATTTTGAAGTGGACAGAACTCTATCTATCTTTTGAAACTTGCTTACTTACGAGACAAGTACACCCAGACAACTCTTGGAAATTCAGAGAACATTTTAGTGCTAACAACTCCAATGATTAGTACATATTTGGGATGTCATGTAAAATTCAGAATAAAAACAAACTGAAGAATTAAGTTAATGCAAGGGCTGCACTTGTATTTTTTGGCACTGTCAGAAAGGCCATTTCACTCTGAGAGCCTCCAGCAGCGTAAACTTGGATAAACCACTTGCCCTCTCTCGGACTTGATCTATTCATTTGGGCCAAGTGATTCATGAGGTCTGTTCCAGATTTAAAAAAAAAACACTGTGGGCTTGTATTATTGGTCAGGAGTACCTTAATAAAGCTCAGATTGACAAATGCTGCAAAGCTGTGCTTGAAATACAGAGATGCACCACGCCTTGAGTGAGTGTGGGGGCTGGATGGGCAAGTGTAGGGGAGAGAAGAGGAGGAAGCTGTGTTTGGGGGAGGTGAGTATTCAGCCTGAAATGAAAAGGAGATTTTTGTGTGGGCATATACAACAACCCCACCACAGCAATAAAGGCCAGGTTGTGGGAGCCCTGAACTCTGAAATAGGGGCTTTAGATTTTGGTCTGTAGGCAATAGAAGTGGGGGAACGTATACAGTGGAATAAGTAAGACTGCAGACTCTTCAGCAGAGTAACAGCATTAATCATAACAATGGCTAAATCTTGTTAAGCCCTTACTGTATGTTAGGCATTAGTCCTCATCTTTTACATGATTAACTCATTGAGAGAATAGAAACAACAGCTATGAATTAGGTACTATTTTAATACTATTGCTTTTGTCAACAAAGAAAACAGGGAAAAGGAGAATTTAAGAAATGTGCCTAACCACAAACACAGAAACATTTTAGAAAAAAGGCCCACTAAAGATGAGATCCAGAATGATTTGGAGAGGAGCCAAAAATGTGACTTGAGTTTCAGAAATTTGATTTTTGGAAAAACGTCTATTACATTTAAAAATATGTGTGCATTTTAAGTGTCATGATCAACTATTACAATGAAGTTTTATTTCTTGGAAGAGAAAAGTAAATTCAGAGTGTTATAGTTGTGTTTGTGAGTTTGTAAGAAAAATGAATTTAAAACAAACCACTATCCAATACAAAAAAGACCTGGTTATTTGGTCAAAATTGCCAAAAAAAACCTTGGAAGCAACCAAGATATCCTTCCATAGGTGAAAGAATAGACAAACTGTGGTATATCCAGACAATGAAATATTAGCCAGAAATAGAAAGAAATGAGCCATCAAACCATCAAAAGACATGGAGGAAATGTAAATACATATTAAAAAGTTAGTCAGTTGTGTCTGACTCTATGTCACCTCATGGACTGCAGCATGCCAGGTCTCCTTGTCCATCACCAACTCCCGGAGTTTACTCAAACTCATGTCCATTGAGTCAGTGAGGCCATCCAACCATCTCATCCTCTGTCATCCCCTTCTCCTCCTGCCTTCAATCTTTCCCAGCATCAGGGTCTTTTCCAAAGAGTCGGTTCTTCGCATCAGGTGGCCAAACTATTGGAGTTTCGGCTTCGGCATCAAGCCTTCCAATGAATATTCAGGACTGATTTCCTTTAGGATGGACTGGTTGGATCTCCTTGCAGTCCAAGGGACTCAAGTCTTCTCCAACACCACAGTTCAAAGGCATCAATTCTTCGATGCTCAGCCTTCTTTATGGTCCAGCTCTCACATCCATACATGACTAGTGGAAAAACCATAGATTTGACTAGACGGACCTTTGTTGGTAAAGTAATGTCTCTGCTTTTTAATATGCTTTCTACTTTGGTCATAACTTTTCTTCCAAGGAGCAAGCTTCTTTTAAGTTCATGGCTGCAGTCACCATCTACAGTGATTTTAGAGCCCTGGAAAATAATGTCTCTCACTGTTTCCATTGTTTCCCCATCTATTTGCCATGAAGTGATGGGACCAGATGCCATGATCTTCGTTTTCTGAATGCTGAGTTTAAGCCAACTTTTTCACTCTCCTCTTTCACTTTTATCAAGGGGCTCTTTAGTTCTTCTATTTCTGCCATAAGTGAAAGTGGTGTCATCTGTGTATCTGTGGTTATTGATATTTCTCCTGACAATCTTGATTCCATCTTGTGCTTCATCCAGCCTGGCATTTTGGATGATATACTCTGTATATAAGTTAAACAAGCAGGGTGACAATATACAGCCTTAACATTCTCCTTTCCCAATTTGCAATGAGTCTGTTGTTCCATGTCCAGTTCTAACTGTTACATCTTGACCTGCGTACAGATTTCTCAGGAGGCAGGTCAGGTGGTCTGATATTCCCATCTCTTTCAGAATTTTCCACAGTTTGTTGTGATCCACACAGTCAAAGACTTTGGTGTAATCAATAAAGCAAAAGTTGATGTTTTTTTGAAACTCTCTTGATCCAACAGACATTGGTAATTTGATCTCTGGTTCCTCTGCCTTTTCTAAATCCAGCTTGAACATCTGAAGTTCACGGTTCAAGTACTGAGAACTGTGAGCATTACTTTGTTAGTGTGTGAGATGAGTGCAACTGTGAAGTAGTTTGAACATTCTTTGGCATTGCTTTTCTTTGGGATTGGAATGAAAACTGACCTTTTCCAGTCCTGCGGCCACTGCTGCATTTTCCAAAATTGCTGGCATATTGAGTGCAGCACTTTCACAGCATCATCATTTAGAATTTGAAATAGCTCAATTGGAATTCCATCACCTCTGCTAGCTTTGTTCGTAGTGATGCTTTCTAAGGCCCACTTGACTTCGCATTCCAGGATGTCTGGTTCTAGGTGAGTGATCACACCATCATGGTTATCTGGGTCATGAAGGTCTTTTTTGTATAGTTCTTCTGTGTATTCTTGCCACCTCTTCTTAATAGCTTCTGCTTCTGTTAGGTCCATACCATTTCTGTCCTTTATCGTGCCCATCTCTGCATGAAATGTTCTCTTGGTATCTCTTTTCCTTGAAGAGATCTCCAGTCTTTCCCATTCTATTGTTTTCCTTTATTTCTTTGCACTGATCCCTGAGGAAGGCTTTCTTATCTCTCCTTCCTGTTCTTTAGAACTCTGCATTCAAATGGGTATATCTTTCCTTTTCTCCTTAGCCTTTAGCTTCTCTTCTTTTCTCAGCTATTTGTAAGCCCTTGTTAGACAGCCATTTAGCCTTTTTGCATTTCTTTTTCTTGGGGATGGTCTTGATCCCTGCCTCCTGTACAGTGTTGGGAACCTCCGTCTATAGCTCAGATCTAATCCCTTGAATATATTTGTCACGTCCACTGTATAATCGTAAGACATTTGATTTAGGTCATACCTGAATGGTCTAGTGGTCTTCCATACTCTCTTCAATTTAAGTCTGAATCTGGCAATAAGGAGTTCATGATCTGAGCCACAGTCAGCTCACAGTCTTGTTTTCACTGACTGTATAGAGCATCTCCATGTTTGGCTGCAAAGAATATAATCAATCTGATTTCAGTATTGACCATCTGGTGATGTCCATGTGTAGAGTCTTCTCTTGCATTCTTTTGTGTTGACATTATTAATAAGTAAAAGAAGCCAATCTGAAAAGGCTGCATCCTGTATGATTCCAACTATTTGACATTTTGGAAAAGGCAAAGTTATGGAGACAGTAAAAAGATCAGGGTTTTGAGAGGAGGGGGTCAGCACAGTGGATTTTTAGGGCAGTGAAACTATTTAATTAGCAGTAATGTATTAATATTGGTTCATCATTTGTAACAAATGTACCACAGCAGTGCAAGATGTTAAAAAAAGGGGTATCCAGGTGTAGGGTGGGGTAGAAGGAGTATAAGGGAGTTCTCTGTACTTTTTATTTCTACTCAATTCTTCTGTGAACCTAAAACTGGTCTAAGAAGCAGCATATTAATTAAAAAAATATAATCAACCTAATCTAAAACTGACTTTCTTTTCTTTTCTTTTGGCATGAATGAAAGTTACTCAGTCTTGTCCGACTCTTCATGACCCCATGGACTATACAGTCCATAGAATTCCCCAGGCCAGAATACTGGAGTGGGTAGCCTTTCCTTTCTCCAGGGGATCTTCCCAACCCAGGGATCGAACCCAGGTCTCCCTCATTGCAGGCGGATTCTTTACCCGCTGAGCCACAAGGGAAGCCCAAGAATACTGGAGTGGGTAGCCTATCCCTTCTTCAGCGGATCTTCCTGACCCAGGAATGGAACTGGAGTCTCCTGCATTGCAGGCGGATTCTTTACCAACTGATCTATCAGGGAACCCCTGAGTATGGCATCAGTTCAGTTCAGTTCAGTCGCTCAGTCGTGTCCGACTCTTTGCGATCCCATGGACTGCAGCACGCCAGGCCTCCCTGTCCTTCACCAGCTCCCGGAGTTACTTAAACTCATGTCCATTGAGTCAGTGAGGCCATCCAACCATCTCATCCTCTGTCGTCCCCTTCTCCTCCCGCCTTCAATCTTTCCCAGCAGCAGGGTCTTTTGAAATGGGTCACTTCTTTGAACCAGGTGGCCAAAGTATTCGAGTATGGCATACCTAAGTGGAAAAATCCTGTTCCTCTGGCTTCCAATACTGCCTCTTCAGTCCACACCGAGGCCAGAATGATAAGAAAATGTGAGCAAGTCACTTTGCTCTTACATTTCCTCAGGAAAACCCACTGGTTGCAAGATAAAGCTGGTACTCCTCAGTATGGCTTCCAAGGTCTGTAATAGTGAGGTGTGCTCCATTCCTTGGCACACCTTGCATCATTGGATCCCTGTCAGGATATTTATGATTCCTCAGAGGTTGAGAAGACTCTTGAGAGTCTCGTGGACAGCAAGGAGATCAAACCAGTCAATCCTAAAGGAAATCAACCCTGAATTTTCACTGGAAGGACTGGCATTGAGGCTGAAGCTCCAATACTTTGCTACCTTATGAAAAGGGCCAACTCACTGGCAAAGACCCTGATGCTGGGAAAGACTGAGGGCAGGAGGAGAAGAAGGCGACAGGATGAGATGGTTAGATGGCATCACTGACTCAATGGACATGAGTTTGAGTAAACTCTGGGAGTTGGTGAAGGACAAGGAAACCTGGCGTGCTGCATTCCATGGGATCACAAAGAGTCAGACAGGACTTAGTGACTGAACAACAAGAGGTTTTTCAGAAACAGGAAAGTATTTCTCTGGCCTTGCAAGCTCCCGCTTATTCTTCAAATATCAGTGAGGGAGTTCTTTTCCTAAGTCTTCTCTGAGCTTCCCAGGAAGCTTTTTTTTTTTTTTTTTAATTTTTATTAGTTGGAGGCTAATTACTTTACATCATTACAGTAGTTTTTGTTATACATTGATATGAAGATCCCTCTGGGTCTTCCCAGTGCACCAGGCCCGAGCACTTGTCTCATGTACCCAACCTGAGCTGGTTATCCGTTTCACCCTAGATAATATACATGTTTCAATGCTGTTCTCCTGAAACATCCCACCCTCGCCCCCAGGAAGCTTTTAGATCTCTTTTCCTGGTACATAGCCCCTGGGAGATCAATACCACATTGTGATGCAATTGTTCATTTGCATATCTGGTGCCTCATTTGATCCAAGTTCCTTCATGACACCACTAAATGGCAACCGACTCCAGCATTCTTGCCTGGAGAATCCCATGGATGGAGGAGCCTGGTGGGCTGCAGTCCACAGGGTCGCAAAGAGTCGGACACGACTGAGCAACTTCACTGTCACTACTATGTTGTATTTGTCTTTATATCCCTCGTGTCTCAAACAGAACCTAGTATACAGTAGATGTTGAATAAATGCTTACAGAATAAACACTAGGAGCTGAATAGTCAAGCTCTGATTCACCACAGCCTCTGTGGTAATATCCTTTAGCTAGTACTTTAATAGTTCACACATCTCTAATTAATTCTCACTTGTATATATAGTGAACTCGATTATCCACATGGGGATTGCCCACATTGTAGTTTAGTGTAGCAAATCTTACTTTTAACTTCTTGTTGACATCACCAGCTGCTTACTTATGTCCTTCATTGACATTGTCACCAGTTCTACCTACTTTTACCCTTGTATCAGCCAAGAACACAGCAGAATTTGGGGAGGGGAGAGGTTTTTTTTTTAAAGAAACAAACATTTATTTGCCTCTCCTTATCTGAAATTCTTGTCTTAAAAATGCAATCGATCTCAAAGGCAGAGAAAAAAAGGAGAGACCAAATGAAGCAGATAATTCTGTATCTCAAACTACAAATCTCTGAATAGTTTTGAGAATGTGTTACTTAGTCAATAATATACCATAAATGCTATTGGAGAAGGAAATGGCAACCCACTCCAGTATGCTTGCCTGGGAAATCCCATGGATGAGGAGCCTGGTGAGCTACAGACTATGGGGCTGCAAAGAGTTGGACCCAACTGAGCAACTCAACAACAAACAATACATTCGTATGTCTATTATATTAGTATTTTATAACTCCTCACTTTTTCAGTGTGTTTGGATTCACCAACTTGATGATCACACTAACTGGCATGATGTTTAGGAATAAAACAAGAGCAGCTGCACACGCCTAAAATAATCATATAGTAAAACACAATCTTCAATTTCAGATTGCTCATACAGACAGAAAATAAATACTTCAATCTCAGGCACAGGATTTTTTTTGTTTTATTTTGTTTTATGCTTCCCTGAGTATATTTTTTTAATGTCATTTATATTAAACTCTTGAGCTGCTGACTGTGACTTAGATTTGTCTGAAGGCCCCCGGTAGTGATTCTTCTTTTAAATATAAAAGCCTAATGAACCCAGATTTTCAAAAGTAGCTAATATTGGGTTGAGGGCCAAACAATATAATGATGCAGAGCTACTTGCATTATTCCTGGAGCTATTTGATTTTGACAAGCCCACATTTGGTAATTAACATGAGAATGCCCCCTTGGGCCGTTCTCCTGTTAGCTAAAATATCTTATAAATTACTGTAATAAAAGGGGAAAAAAAGGAACATGCTGCCTGTCAATGTTTCAACTTATCTAGCAAGAGGAGGAGACAAAGCCCTGATCTGGAAGCAGGCAGACGCCAAATGGGAACGTAAATTCTACTACCGTCTGTCCCAACAGGAGAGAGTTACCTATTCACTGGTGGGACAGGCACGCAAGCAGCCATCGATTTCCCAAAGTGAAAGGTGTGCTGGCCCCTTGGACAGGTAGTATTTCTATGATTCACATTTGCACTCAGGCAGTGATTATCATCATCTACTAAACACCAGGTCAGTGGACACAGCATGTGCAATTGAAGCCACAGCTTCAGATATTCCGTTTTCAGGTCTCTTGGCAGAGTTTAATAAATAATCCCATCTACTAATGATGGAAAGTACAGTCTAATTTATTATACTAATCTAGATGAATGTATTAACATGGCTGTTATAGGGATTCTATGTGCATTTGTGGTTAGGAGTCAAATGTCTCTTTTCACTACCTCTGTTTGCCCCCACCTGGCTGGGAGCTTGTAATCAGCTAAAGAACTGGAAGTAGACAAACGACCAGGTTTTATAGTTTATTTTCTTGGGATGAAGATTTAGCAATGGCATAATTCTAATTCGGGCAAAGAGAAATAACAATCTGTGAATATTTCCTTAGAATTGACTTTTAAAATTCTTTCCATCCATACCTTTTTTTTTTTCTGTTCCACCCACACACATATATCAGCCACCTGCAGACATAAAGCCCATCAAAAGATAATATGACACAACAAGCAATACACTCTTCACAAGCAATGTGGAGACTATTGTGTCTAAACATATCTATATTGATATACTCTGAGTATCAGGTCATCAGGTAAAGGCATAGGCAACAAAAGAAACTTCATTTTCTCACAGTACAGTTTTACCTCCTGCTACTTAAACAACTTGTAAGATAAACATCAAATTTATCTTATGCTGGGACCATAACCATATTATTTTGAGTTGAGTGGACAACAGCCGTTGATTGAAACAAAAGTTTTCTATGTTCTATTACTTAGGGTCTTTTTATTTTTTTTTTAATCCTCCAGTTAAACAACACTGGAAGAAATCAATGGGTATAAAATGTAGACTTATTGATAAAAATTCTAAGCCTGCTGTAGAATATAGCACAAAAATAGCTGTGCGGAATCCACAGCAGACATACTTTGCTACTACTGCTGAATTTTAACAGGAACGGATCCAAAATCATGTCAGTGTTCCCATTTTTGTGCTACAGAGTAATGACATTTAATCAGGAATATTACTACACTCTTTTGGTGACAGCTGAGACACAAAACCAGCCAGCTGATGCAATTCCTGTCTTATTGTTGGCGGCCTATAGGCAGCAGCCACCAACAGGAAGCTGTCTTACCTTGTATATATCATCAGAGGAAACTTTATGGAACAGGGCTTACAGAACAGACTGCAGATGGAGTCCATCACGTTTCCCAAAGACTTCTGAAATCATTCTAGTCTTCACCTATCCCTGTGGCCGAAGGGAAGGCAGGATTTAACTGTTCCAGATTTTTAATACAACAGTGCTGCCCTCGCCAGGTGTGAGGCAACATAAGGTTTGCAGAATACAACTGCCATAGCTCCTGCTCAGTTAGATCGATGGCCTATAATTACCTGGGAATTACTTGGACGCAAATCAATGGTGTATTACGTCCCATTCATAATGAGCAGGGTAACTTTTGCCTGGTCTAGAGACGTCATGATAAAGACAATGTCCCCATCTGCTTCCCCTGCCCTCCTCTGCTGGCCAAATTGCAGGTGATCCAGCCCAGAAAGACTGGGGACATGGGATGAGGGAGGGCTTCAGGCAGGAAGGGAGTGGGGGCTGTGTGCCTTCCAACTCTGAAACTGGCCCTCAGTGCAGTGGTTGCAGGTTTTCCCTCTCAACCCAATACTGCACGAAGATTGACATCTCTGAGATAAAAGGCACCGCATTCCATTAGAAGTCATCAGCTTGGCCAGCCTCCTCCCCCGGCCACGCCCCAAGGGATCCAGCCACAGTCTGATGACATCCATCAAACTCCCAATTCCAGCTCAACAGTTGGCAGCAATTTCTCCATCTTACAGCTCTCACCAAGGGGAGGGGGCGGGGTGGGGGTGGGAGACCCAGGCAAGTGGTGGGGAGGGGCTGCTCTGTGCTATTTGATCAAGCACCGAACGTGCAGCCCCATAACTAAACTGCCACCAACACACCACTCTATCCTGTAATACTTCTGAAAAGTAAAGGAGCAGAGCCGGAGTCCTGCTGGATTTCCCTTAGCAACCTGACAGGAGCCCACAAGGTCAGCTAGCAGGAAGCGTAGAAAATTATACAGTGGGGAATTATCAGCTAAATTATTTCACTATACTCAGGATTTTTACTGTTCTTCCCAAGACACTGGCCTCTTGCTACCCAGATTAGAAACATGAATAAAAGGACAAGAATGACAAAAGGAGGGAGAAAGGAAAGGGAAACATTTAAAACTCCTTATTTATCTCATTACACACACACACGTATTATGTGTGTGTATATATATGTATATTTTTTGGCTTTGTTTTTTGTTTTGATGCAACTCGTTGAGGCAGCTGCCCAGGGATCCGATCTGCTTGTTTTCTTTCTCTGCCCAGGATGATGCGTCTTATCCTTTTTGTTTGGGGTGGAAGGACAATGGGGGTTGGGCTGGAGACTGCCGCCCAATCAGGTCTGCAGCACAAGCTACGAGCTACAGCAGCAGGAGCAAGCATGATTTATCAATTAACAGGTAATGAAAAAAATTCTCTGCAATTAAAGATATGATTTTGCTCAAACAGGAAGCGGCACCATACAACTGTGTACCCCTCACAGGAATACTCCGCTCCTGTCACTAATGTGGAACACAGCTAATTTTAACAGAGTGTATGTGGGTCCCTTGGGGGACTCCATGTTGATGAAGGAATATACAGTAGGGAACCCCCAGAGGACCTAGCTGATTGGAGAGCCCCAGGAAAGGTGTAGGGAAATTACATTTCCTGTTTCTTCAGAGAGTTATTAAAGGGAAAGGCAGCTTTAATCACTGAAAGACCAGTTGCTGTATTATTTTTGATTTATGTACCAAAACAATACCCTTTTATTCCTTGGTTGCTTTTTAATATATATGTCAGCTTAGTCAATATTATATTTCAGTACAACATATAAACGGCTGTAGGAGCTTGTTAAAAATGTGAAGGGTTTTGAAAGATTATACAAGATAAAAGGTATTATTGCTACTCAACCCCAAATGAGAGAATATTGAAGTAGACAGACAGAAATTTTCCCTCTTTTTTTCCCTTTCATGTGAATCAACAAGATCATTTTTTTTAAAGGAACGAACCATGAATTTCCTAATGATATAAAAAAAATTGTAACATTTCCAGTGTTTTCTTTTTCTGAATTTACAGTTTCCTTAGAAAATGTTCATTTCTATGCAATAGCCATAGAAAGGACAGAGTGATTTGTTAAAATTATGTTTATGTCACTTTGCCTAAAATACTTCTCGAGGGTCAATATTTTCCATCAATAATTTAATAAACTTTGGGGGTACAGGAACCTTCAGATCACCTAGTTCAACCTTTCCATTTTTCAGGTAAGAAAGCAAAGAGACGGGCTAAGTATTGAAAATGATACAACAACAGCTATAGTGAATCTAAAGTCAGCTGGGTGATTACTCTGTCAGGCGCGGCTCTGAGCTCATTGCATATATTATTCCATTCTCACAAAAGCTCTATGAGGTATTATTGCGAATACACCTGTTATTATTTTTATCTAAGGGGAAGCTCAGGCACAGGGAGGCTGAGTGATCCCCTCAAGGTCAAACATGAGAAGGGCAGAGACAGGACACGCGGCCAGACAGTTTGGACTCTGGAGTCTGTGGCGTTAATCACTAGGCTACGCTGTCTCTTCTGTCACATTGATTACTGAGACTTAGGTACCCGCTCCAGATCCCTGGACTTCAGGTCTGACATAAAAAAGAAAATGATTTGGTATCTGCTAGATTATGTGGGAACACTCTCTGCACCAAGATAACCCCACAGTGTTGAATTTCAAGAAGACAGTCCCAGAACCAAGTCTAGCTGTGAAACCCAACAGGACCGCACATGTCAGCAAGGATGCTGGATATGGATGGACGGAGGGCGGGCGGGGGGCTCGAAGGGAGGCAATGCAAATGACGTTGGGCAAAATCATGGGAGGAGGCCAGGCTCCTACTGCTGTGACCTCTGACCTCCCAGAGAGACCCTCCTGGGTCCCCCTCTAGCCCCCCAGGTTAAGTCTCCCCACATCACAGTCCAGCCCAAACCTGATAACACTGATTAAAAACCTGTGTTCTATTTCTACCCTTTTAAAATTTAATAGAAAGATGAAGTCCTCCTAAAACAGCCAAAATCTATAACCGTTCTCACAAATATCTTCACTGGAAAATCTCTGCTTGCCAAAGCTGTGTTCAAGAACAACTACAGTGAGGGGCATGAGTGCAAACAGCATTCTTTGAAAACACAAACAAAAAATAAAGGAAAGAAAAGGGGGAAGAAAGTACATTCTGGCACCTGTAAGTGGTGGAAAACGCTGCTTCAAACCCTGCCCCACAGTATTACCTCGGGCAAAGGTTTCCTCTTTTGTTAAAATCGGAACGTTTGCAAGCAGGCTGCCCCTACCAGCTTTGCTCGTTTCTTCGGAGGATTCCTCTGACAGTTCCTAACTGCGTTATGGAGATTCCTCTCGCCGGTAATGGCCAATTCATTTATATTACCACGTTTAGACCTTAAACTAAGCAAACAATTGCAGGTATGAAGAGTGGGCTCACGGATTTCACCGGAACTGACTGCTCTGCCTGGCTTGGAAAGTACCAGCAGGAAACCAAGCCGGTCCTCCCCATTCCTCCCGTCCAGTTTTCCTGCCCTCTTCCAGAACCGCAGACAGACTGACAGACACACGGTGCTCACGCGCGGGCCCTCCCCACCCATCCCGGGGGCGAGCCTTGCCCTTCCTGGGGAAGAACTGAGACAGACGCTGAGCCCAGCTTCTTCATTTAGCAGCTGAGGACCTGACGATGGGAGGGGATAAGAGGCTCGCCACGTGGCTGAGTCAGTGGCTTGATTCTGAGGACATCAGACCACTGTTCTTTACGCAGCACCACGTCCTAAATAAAAGCATCGAGAAGTCCTCCATTCCTGGGGGGTTTGGGACTTTTCCTTTCTAAAGCCCTTGTTCAGTGACTCCATATTACAAGTGATCAGTTTCCCAGGCCTCTCTGAAGGCCTTCCGCTCAGACATCCTTACCCACTGGAGTAGCGGCCCCGCTGGCAGAATCAGACACAAAACAGTACGTAGAGCATCCTTCCCGGCCACTCAGCCCTCCCCACGTGGCTCACATGCCGGTCCAGCCACACCGAGGCTACCTCTCAGCAACTCCGCTGCTCCAGCCCTGGAAACAGCTGAGCTGTTAAAGGCATCTCCTGTCTCAGCATCAAAATGTTAGAGGGTGTCAGAGACCAGCAATGTTTCAAAGAATTAACTAAAGAAAATAAACATTAGAAAGTTATTTAGAGGTTCAGACGAGGAAAAAATATGAAGAAAGATAACCGAGTCATAGTCTAATTTTGATAGGTACAATTTGTACCTATCTTTCAGTAGATGAGAGAGGTGGCACACGAAACGGATCATTAAACAGTAGTGTGAAACCAGGGAAATTAACCAGCTGCTGTGAAAGCCACCTCTCTTATTCTCTGCGAAAAAGGAGAGAGAGGGTGGGGGTGGGGAGGAGGGTGCACAGGAATAAAGGAGCTGATTGTACCCATAAAGCCTGAGCTTAGACGTCTGTGGACAGCCTTTAAACTAGTGAACAGAAAATGTGTGATCAAAAAATAATAATTGTATGTGAATGATCTTTCATACTTTTGAAGTTATAATAATTTATTCTGGAAGGCCCTTAAAGATCATTTCATGCAAGGCCCTTGATTTAACACGACATGAAACCAAGGAACTGAGGCTGAAGAGAACTGACTTGACCTCTTGTTCCCGCAGCAAGTTGGTGGCATGAGGCTGGCCTCCTGGCTCTCTGCCCACCTTGCTCTCTCCACTGACCCGCACTGCCTGGCCATCCAACAGGCCAAAGGGCACCAGCGAGCCCTTCTCAATTGAGCAGGTAAGTACAGGGTACAAGATGGTTGGGTTTTGGCTGTTTAGCTATTTTTCTGAACCCACAGGAGGCAACCTCTTTTCTCCATCTGGAGGAATCTGTGGGACCATTTGGGTGTTGACTAAGCATCCCATGTGCCTCCCCCAAGCAAGAAGCACAGAAAGATCACACGTCCACATGAGCAAATAACCCAGCAAAAGGCCATGCCCCAAAGTCAAGGCAGGAGAGCTGCCACAGGAATACTCTGTGTCCAGAGTCCAGGACCTTTGGGAAAGGCATGACGTCAAATGGGAGAAGGGAGGAGACTTGGGGGGAGAACGGATACATGTATATGCATGGCTGAGTCCCTCTGCTGTCCACCAGAAACTATCACAACATTGTTAACTGGCTACACCCCAATACGAAATACAAAGCTGGAAAAAAAAAAACAGATGGGAGAGGAACACCATCTTCTGAATGCCTTCCTTCCAGGTGCTACTCCATTTAGTCTGTCTTTTTTTCATTGTATTTTAAAATTTTTTTATTTCTTTGGCCCTACTGTGTGGCGTGTTGGATTTAGTTCCCTAGCCAGGGATCGAACCCATGCCGCCCACGGTGGAAGCTCAGAGTCCTAACCACTGGACCGCCAGGGAAGTTGTTCCATTTAGTCTTTACACACCCTTTTCTTAGATGAGACAACTGTGACCAGAAGTGTTGAGTGACCTGCCTATTACACCAAGAACAAATATTCCAACCCAGGTCCACTTGAGTTCAAGTTCTTCCTTTGCAACCCTGTTGCTCTTTTCTCTATATGTGCTATGTGAGTAACACGGCAACTAGGTCTTTGGGTGAAATTAGACTGTGTATCAGGTTATAATTTATATCTTATTTGCTTCATCCAATAAATTCCAAATCTTTTTTTTTCCCAATAAATTCCAAATCTCTCTCTCTTCCTGAATGAAAAGAAAAGGCCGTCTGTTCTCCACTTCCCTTTCTGATCCCAGCCTGACACGTGGAGGAACAAAAAGGACAGCAGCCAACGTGAAGGAAAGGAACATCTCTCTGGCTAAGACCGCGGTGCCAAAGAAAGAGAGAAAGCAGGAACAAAGTAACAAATTATATTGTCAGAGAAAATGTGAACTTTTTGATTGGGGATGACATTTATTTTAAGTGTGCAATGACGGCAGGGAATCTGTCAGGGTAAGACATGGCAGAGGTTTCAGCGTTTCTTAAGAGTGTCGTGGGAATTTAGCTAAAACTGTTAAAACTGACACCATTGGCTTTTGTTAACACATTAAGCATGGGAAAAGTGCCAGTCAGCATAGCCTCCATAGCATCAGTTCAGTTAAATCATCTGGAAGATGCATAAAACTGGGAGGCGGGGGGAGGCGGAGGGGGTTAATAATGGCTACAGTTTTCAAGACTTGGGGAGACTGAGGGGGAGAAGGCCAGTGCCATTTTGATAAGAATGACAAATGATTCCTTTAAGATATAGCTCCCTACAAGGGAGAAGGAGAGGGGAGGGCATTTTTTTCAGTCCCGGTATATTCCTAAAGATATTTGCGTGGAGGAAACCAAGTACTACATGATGCTAAGATTCACAGAGGGAAATACTCATTGATCAGCACATAGATGGACACATAGGGAGGTGGCGGAAGTAAACTGAAGACCTGTCTCAAACTTTCTGCTTTAAAAAAGACTCAATTATTATTTCCGAGTCAGGTTGAGGGAGAAAAAGCAGAAATTCTACTGTTTACTGAGTGAGATGAACTGAATCAAATGCGAAGGCACTTTTGCTTTTCCAGGAAATCTTCAAACGAACCCAATAAACTGAACCTTGCCTTGACCTGATTTGTCTCCAGAAGCAGATGAAAAGAAAAGAAAATCGACAGCTTGACAATGCCGTGGTTTCCAACAATTAAGTGGGCCTATGCTTTTGGTGACCAGACCGCCGTTATATCGAAACGGTAGCCTAAGCTTCTTGGACAAATGTTTTGACTGGAGCCGAAGGATTTCATTCTCAGCACCCTCTGGCTAGTAAAACGAAAAATTACATGTTTGTGTCACAGGAAAACTTAAGAGAAAGGGTTTGGTGTTTATGTTTGAAGAGCATGAAAGATATTGTCATGCTGCCAAATTGTGCTAGAAAATGCAATGCCTTTGACCATAACCCTGTCTTTGTGCTTTGCAAGAGCTTAGGAAGTGAAATAGTCCCCGAAAGTTAGGAAGTCCCTTGGGGGCTATTTTTCCTTAGGGCACAGAAAACTGAAATTCTGTGCTAGGGTCCTCTTACTGACTCCCGGCTCAAGAAAAGCCTTCCATTTGGCAAAACGCTATGAAGCAAATGACTTTCTTGCCCTTTGGCAGAGACTGAACTCTGCCTGTACTTCTACATTAGGATTTACACTCTCTGAAGTCTGCAGAGGCTCTGAGTTTGCTGGTATCTGACTTGGGATTTTCTGGTCAGCTTCCAAGAGAGTGTTTATTGTCCATAGGTTAGGGTGCCTTTAATTCAAAGGCTTTCCCAGCTCCCTGGTTATCTGTAAATGATTACTCCATGCTCAGATTTTTCAGCAACAGACCCTAATGCATGTAATTAAAATAAGCTCCAGTTTTCCAATTACAGAGCTATGACCCCTCTCTTTCTCTACGACATCACCCCCGACTGTCGGTGACCAGTGTAAGTTTCCAACATTCCGTGTGTGAGGAAGTTTTTGCTCATTTGCGCTTGTCTGGTTTAGCTGATAAAACACAGACACAGAATTAAGGGCAAAAACACAGAAACTGGTTGCCAAGAGCTGTCTTTCTACTAGGCAAACATTATCTTGTGTAGCTTAAAACACTAAACGTTTTTCCTAAAGGGCTGCTTCCATCCTCCTCCCCCTCGACACCAAGAAGGGAACATATGGAAGAATGAGATTGGACCAAAGGATGCTTTCTTTTGGCTCCAGGAGTGGAGCTGTTGCACAGGCATGGCACCTCATCAAATACGCCAGACTGACACCGCTTGGACCTGCCCAACCTCATTTCCTAGATCCTTCAAGTCCTCCCCCTCATCGATCTCTGGTGATTACCAAACGCAGGCCACTCAGCAGGCACAGCACCTGGGTTATTCAGACACACACTGCCTGAGTTTTGAAATTTAAGAAAAAACAAAGAGATCAAGGGGTTGCCGTAAGCATTGTCCCGATTCAGCAAATACTCCTGTCCTCAAATAAAATGGACTGAAATAAGGTCATTGGGACTGGCCTCATTATTGGCAGCCTTCAGTGGAATCAGAACTCACTAACTCATGACCTCATTCTTAACACTACTTTCCTTACTGCCTACTTCAAAAGTTCCTGGACTGCTCTTCTGCACCCAAGGAGAGCAGGACTGACATGGAACAGATGTGGCTTCCATGTCTTAGCTTGGCCAGGCCATGGAACCTTGAGAGGGCAAGTCCCAGAAGAGAGAAAAAATACAGGCAAGTGGTCACAAAACCGCTGTCTATTTTAACCAATGCATGGACACCTGGGTTTTTTTTCTAGATTTTGAGATACTTTACAGTAGGTTTCCCTTTATATATGCTTGTTCCGTGACTAAGAAAGGTTGCAGAAGCATTCATTAACATAAATATTTTGCAAGAGTTTCTATTAATTCCAGAAATAAAATTCAGGAGACTGTTACCTAAGAGATTTCTGGTTCACGTGAGCCCATTAGTTGGGGTTTTAAAAGCAATTCTAATGAACTATTCTAATAGGTTATGGTAATCAGTTCTAAAGTTATTAATCTGCCTACAAACAAAATCACACCTGCTAGAGATGTTCACATTGTTATCAACAGATATGCAAATATTCTTGGTATTGACCTTCCCCTGACATAGGCTAACACAACTAGAAGACTTAATAAGCATCTAATGTCTCACACAACTTTGAAATGACATTAGTATCAACACGTACTCTGTCTCCTATTTTCTACACTATAATCCTCTTTTCAGCACTCTCAACATAGCATTAGTGAATTTTCTTCAAAGCTAGCTTTCTAGTAAATATTCCACTCATGCTTTGTGACATCACAGAAATTTCCCTAACAACTATGAAATCCTAAACAGAAATTTATTATCATGTCAAGTTGATAATAAAAGATGAGGTCAGGAAGATATTGGCTTTCAAGAATAAACAGATGAAAAATGAAGCAAATATAAAGTGTGACTTATAAAGTGATACGGAGGCTTTTTTCAGTATTTTGTAAACTGGCCCTGAGAACAATTAAAATCAGAGTTCTAGAGGTGTTCTGAGCAAGGATGGTGTTGTTTAGAATAAGCTGATAGCCTTTAGTGGCAATTATTCAAAGAGTAACTTCCATTATTATGCCTAAGTACTATCATTTTAAAATTAAAAGCGACGTGAAATATAGAATCTTTGAAAATGCCTTCATAAAGTTTTTTTGATACCTGTGTCAAAAATTATAAATAACAAGAAAATTAAAGCTTCCATTATTTTCTCCATTTCCATTATTTAACATTTTTTAAGAGACAGAGGGAAAAACAAAAGAAGAAACATTTCTTCCAACGGGAAGGACCAATAGATATTGAAAGGTGCCACAAGTATCTATAATAAATCCAACCATCAAGTGTCACATGACTGGAAGGAAGAGAAATATTTTCTGAGGCAATGGTGCAATTTGTCCTTTAACTAAGTGATGCCATCAGTTATACCAATAAGGCGGTAAATATTTTCACTAGTACAGGGAACAACATTTTGGTTGGTTTATAATTACAAGAATGATGCTAACTGAAGCCCTCGCTTTGTTTCCATATCCCTTGTTAGTACCAGAGACCTCTCTGCCTCTCTTGTTTTTCTCAAAAGCAATTTAGAAAATGCTTGTATTTTAGACAAAAGGAGAACATTTGGTGAAAGAAAATTCATCATTAGGTATCTAGAGGTTTGTTAATAGAAAAGGCAACTCCCACAGTGTATCCTAGTGCTCAAGCCAGACACACATGCTCAGGACCAGCAAGCTGCCTTCACAGTGGGCCAAAAGTCATTATCATAATTTTATATTACATAGACTACATTGAAAATTTAATATATCCCAGCAAAAAGAGACAAAAGACATTTTGCATAATGCTTCTGTGAGCGCACTCTCTCTTGCCACTCTTCTAGCCACCCCATGCAGGCAATCACACCAGGAAAAAGAAGTTCATTACCTAAGCCAAATCAAAATTAGGCTTTTCTTTTTGATAGGGAACTTCATTAGTAAGCCCTGTCTTATACAGCTGGGAGATTTGATGAATCTATCTTAGAGTCATAATTCAGTACAATCAGCCACAATTTTACTTTTAAGTTTTACATCTTTATTAAGAAAAGTAGAAATAGATAAACTGGATACACACAGATGGATGTCTAAAGATTAAATCAAGATGCTAACTAAAATCACTTTTGGATATTTTTTGAAACATTCTGAGCTTAGAGAAGAAACCCAGGTAAGAAAGGCACCTCTTTGCCAACTTAGCTACCCAGGATGAAGGCTTTCAAGGGAAAGAAAAAAAAAATAAATCAAAGAAGCCAAAGCTAAAACACTTGGAGTTGAGGAAAGCGGCTATTTATTGAAACTATTCAAATGAAAACATCTTCACATTTTAAAGTTAGCCTCTGATTAACAAGAAAACACAGGGGGAAAGAGTCATTTTAGATATCCTCTTACGATAAAGGCTAAGATCTATTGTCCCTATATGGCGTCCAAGAAAATATCCACTGCGGTGCTGAGCCTCCGTTTATATCATACAAAACTTTGTCATCCCGCAGACAGGGAACAAAGAGCCCCCTTCTCCCCTTTGTGTGACCCACATATGTAAGTAAGTGCACCAGCATGCAGGAGCACTGCTGGCTGCAGACGATTGTCTGTGGAACTCCTCCAAGATTGGAGTCTTTCATGCTGAAAAAAAACCCATCCCCGTGGCCCTGGTCATGGACATAGTTTTGCACACTGTGTTTGAAGCGAACCTTGACTTCCGTAACCAGACTGAGGCTTCAATATCATGCAGGGCTTCCTTGGCCACTGTCCACAATGCTTTCTCTTAATCTTACAAAGCCAGCTCTCCTTCAAGAGAAATATCAGGCTCACTATGCCACTTCTCCATAACCCCCAGCCCCCGCCTCACTGGCATCCATGAATGTCCCCAAATACTTAGATCAATATTATTGCAAGAACAAGCGTCCTCCATAGACTCAGAGAATGAATCTACGGCTGCCGAGGGGGAAGGCCAGGGGAAGGGGTCATTACGGAGTTTGGGATGGACATATACACACTGAATATTTAAAATGGGTAACCAACAAGGACCTCCTGGACAGCACAGGAAACTCTGCTCAATGTTACGTGGCAGCCTGGATGGGAGGGCGGTTTGGGGGGAGCGTAGATACATGTATAGGTGTGGCCGAGTCCCTTCGCTGTTCTCCTGAAATTACTACAACATTGTTAATCAGTTATACCCCAACACAAAATAAAAAGTTAAAAAAAGAACAGGAGTCCTGAATTCCTGAAGGTTAAGACTTTTTAAAACAGAAAATAGTTTCCTAAACTTCTTCAGTGTTATTAATCAATATTTTCTGCTAACCTTGGATGACAGGCAAAGCCTATGGCAAAACAACAAAACCAAAGCAAAAAACAAACTTCTTCCATCTTTTCACAGAGGTCGCTTCACCCATATTTGGATGGTAGGAGCACTCAAGAGACAAATTCCACTTGACTTAAGCTTGAACTGGTCATGAAGCACAAATGGCCCAAATGGACCAATCCTGACTTCCAGTATTGTAATGCTCAACAACCTCTTTTTGAAAAAGGACAAAAGATTTAAGAAGTTCTTAGTTAAAGAGTTAAAAGCTAAATACTTTATCCTTACAACTATTTAAGGCGCACTCTCAGAGAATGCTGAAACATGAATAAGCACTAAGAACTCTGTCTCCCCTTTAGGTTTAACTTTTATAAATTAGTTAATAGTCTATTGTATTTCTTTGTAATGTTTCATCTTCTTCTGAAAACTTTACATTTTCCTGGTAGCTTGCTACCATGGGGTGAAAGTAGAAAGTGGAAATGAAACAGTGGAAACCTTTACAAAGAATCATGATTACAATAGTTACTATTTATAAAGTTTTAACTGTTCATCAGGTATGTTGTTAAATGCTTTTCCCCCTCTAAACAGCCGTATGAGTTAGCTACTACTATTATTCCCAGTTTTTGGATTAGGAGACTGAGTTTTTGAGAGGCTCTGTGGTTTTCCCCAGTCACACAGCAAGCAAGTGGAGACGCTTGGATTTTTACTCACTAATCTGACTTTAGGGCTTCCCTGGTGGCTAAGACAGTAAAACGATCTACCTGGAATTCAGGAGACAGGCCCATTTTCCTAATCACCATGTTCTTCAATCCTCCCAAGCAGGCCACAAGAAATAAACAATTTCAGGAAATCAAAAAAATTGCTTCATTCTCACACCTGTCCTCTAAGTCACTTATAAAAACACCCCTTCAGGTGTTCTTTGAGGCCAGGAGCTCTAAGTATTTAGATATAAAGAAAACAGGCAGGGAGCCCTATAGAAAACTAGGAAGGACATAGAAAGAGAAATAAATAGAAATATGAGCATATTCTATGCCATGATTTTGGTTTCTCTGAAAAAACTCACTCCATTATCTGGTTTTATTTGAAAACAAAAACTTTCACTTTCATAAGCCTTGCTACTTGGCCAGCTTAACCATCAGTAATGCCTCTCTAAGGTCCCATGAAAGTCACACCATGTCATCCTTCAGTTTTCCTTTCCTTAATCAAATAAAGTTGGGTCAGTCATGGCCCAGTGTAAAGTCTTCTTCCCTCTTTGCTGACTCAGCTATGCTGTTCTTGTCTCTAGAGTTTGTCCTTCTCATTTGACTTTTTATCCACATTACATTACACTGTGATCACCTCTTTATAGATAAGCCTGGTCTGCCAATCACAACCAGAGTCTATACAACTTGAGAGCAGAAGATATATCTTGTGTTTGTAAGTAACAAGCAAAACAAAAGTGGGTGCTCAGGGGACCTCCCTGGTGGTCCGGTGGCCAAGATTTCTTGCTAACAATGCAGGGGTCCTGGGTTCAATCCTTGGCTGGGGAACCAGATCCCACATGCCACAATTAGGAGTTCACATGCTGTAGCTACAGATTCCATGAGCTGAAAGTAAGACTGGTTAGCGCCAAATAAATAAAACAAATAAATATAAAAGCACAAATCTATGCTCAGAATCATAGTTTAAAAACATAATTTAAAAAAACTGGATGCTCAAAAACCATGTGACAAAGACAGTGGGGGTAAGACTACACAGGCATCTCAGACAGGATACATAATCGTAATTCTTTCTGCCTTAGTTTTCCTCTTCTGTCCTGTTTTATCTTCTCTGTGGATCCTACCACAATCTTGAATGTCCTTGCTCTGTCTGGGTCGGAAGGAGAACAATGAATAAGAGCTTGACTACCCACCCACCCCCAAACTAATATTGCAAAGGTCTGACTTTCTAACTATGAAGAAGCTGCTCCTTCCTTCCCATGCTTCAGTTTCTTCATCTGTAAAATGGGTACTTAGTGATGATGATGATGATGATGATAACAATAAAGCTTCTGTATTCTCCAAATGACATTAAGGATCAAAGTAATACATGTAGAATCTGGTGCATAATATTAAAGGATACAGAGTGGGGCAAATATTTTAAAATTTGAGATTTACAAAGGCACTGATGCATACCAGTACACAGCTGACAAAACAACAGCAAGGACAATGACTGAAAACAAACCAACAAATGCCAACAAGATCAAACAGAGCAATAATATCAACAATGAACAAAACAAGTGAAATCAAGGGTCTTGAGACTTACCTTTTATAGTAATGTGCGATAATATAATCTAAAGAGGCATTTTTATATATTTTACAAGAGAGTTGTAGATTATACAAACCCTGGGCTTCCCAGGTGGTGCTAGTGAGAAAGAACCCACCTGCCAACGCAGGAGATGCAGATGTGGGTTTGATCCCTGGGTCAGGAAGATCCTCTGGAGGAGGGCATGGCAACCCACTCCAGTATTCTTGCCTGGAGAATCCCATGGACAGAGGAGCCTGGCAGGCTACAGTCCATAGGGTCCCAAAGAGTCAGACACGACTGAAGCAACTTAGCACATACACACGCATATAAATCCTGGATACTTGGCCATAAAAAGGAATTGTTTATCATCCTGAGAGGGACCAAATACATACATTCTTAAAATTCGCTTCATATGCAACTGCGATTTTGCCCTAGTTCAGAAAATCCAGTTCAGCTATTTTCTTTCTCAACAGATTTCCACATGTTATTAGAAGTACACAGTTAACCAGGTTTCAGGCAGTAGACAAAATGGCATTGTGGGATTACATTAGTTCGACAGCTGCTTTATGACTATAGCTTCCAGACCAATTTATTTAATATTGATCTTTAAACAAACATCAGTACAAATAAATTTGAGCACTCCAGTCCCGAGATTTTATATCTATAAAAGAGCCCTATATTCAGAGAAGCGGGGCTGCTTGTGTTTCTGCCTTTGATTCTGTTTTCTTTGATCCTACCAGGTATCAAATACATCAATGCCAAATTAAAACAAATCCATCTTCAGATAACACTCTGTTTATAATCTTTCGTGCAGAAAGAATTTTTCTATCAATAACTTCCAGCAAGCATTTTAACTGATCTTTTTATTGCTTTATTCTGGTGACTACAAAGGGCAGCAGTGCCTGGTCCTGACTCGAGCTGAAGACCTGACTCCACCTGGAATATCTCCCAGGAAGGACTGAGGTCCACTTCCCCATCTCCAAGCAGCTTGCTCTCTCTAACAATTTCAATCCAGTGGCAGGGACGCACCAAGAGCCAGCTGCCCCTACTGAGAAAATTGCTGCACAGAGCTAGGGGTTCGGAAGGCCACTCTCAAGAATTTTTACGGGACTACAGTTGACCATTTGGAGGAGGGGACAGCTGGGTGCTAAATATAAATGGGAAAAAAGACTTAGATAGGGAAATAGATAATGAATCCTGGGATTAAACACTCGATTCAATTAGGCGGGCATATCTGAATGTGAGGCATAAATGGACCCAACATAATTATTTGCACAGGACTTATTTATGCCCTTCTTAGTTATCCTGATTGAGTATAGAGATGGGGCTCACCAGAGGGTGGATATTCCTGGGGCCTGAACGGGGATAAAGTTCAAAGTTTTTGGTCACAATTCATTCATGTCTGCCATCTGTTTTATGTTCATAGAGGTCTACAGATTACATTGATCTTTCGAAGAAATAAAGTTTCTTTTCTGTTCTTTTCTCTTCCCTCCCTCCTCCCTCTTCCTCTCCACCCTTTCCTTCCTTCTTTTCTTTTAAACATAAATATTCTGGAAACAGAGTAGGTCAGTGGAAAAAGTCTTTCTGGGAAATTAAAAATCCCTTCAGCAAAATATTCAGGTTTTTTTTTTCCCAGACACCTTGAACCTGTACCATCAAAGGAAGGTATGTTGGCTCTGAAACTGTAAAATAATTGTTTACTGTGAATTATGAATTTTGGTCAGTGAAGGATTGTTTTTAAGAACATCTGATTTTTTTTTAAAGTCTTTATTTTGTCATAAATTAGGGCTCAAGGAAAGATCGAAAGGACATGGTATTTTCATGTTTAACGTCAGAGATGCATAAAAGATATAATTATTTAAGACTACTATCCCTCAGCCAATCTAATAGCTTGATGCTATAAATAAAGCAACAAATCTATTATTTATATAAGTACCAGCTTCTGCTATGCCCTTTCCAGTGCACTGACATAAATGAACTTGGAGCATTAAACAAATGTACAGAATAGGAACCACATCTATTGCATTTTCCTAATTTGAAAGGACTCTTCTTCTTTGTTCGGCAAACCATTAAAACCACTCATATTCGGGAGACAGATGAAAAATGTCCATGTGGCTAACTGTGGCTACTTTCCTGCCCTGGGAAACAGGGTGAAATATAAGGCATGGGCTTTTGCCCCAGTGCTGCTGCTGAATCTAAGAGGGGAGGCAGACTCTCTTCCCTGACCCTTGCCCCTTGCAGCTGGGATGATATGACTGGACCGGCCAAAGGGGAAGAGCTTCTTTCAGTTGTATGTGTGGTGGGGTGGATAGAGAATGGCTCTCTCCCTCTTAAAGTTATTAAGAGGATTAAATAGTGAAACATGGGACTCTCTGATATCCAGAGATCAAACCAACAGAGGGTTCATGCTCTTCCCTAACTCACAATTATCATCCTAAGATATCTAGGAAGCCAATGATTTTCTTAAAGGAAGTCCACTTATATGACTAATATAGGCTTCTGTACTGGGTGACCAAGGACTGGGACAGGAGGAAGAGCTAGTCTTCACTCCTGGTGCCGTGCCTCTCTTAGCATGCCCATTCCCACCCCCATGCGCCACCCACACATCACTAAATGGGTTCCCCTAAGGCATCATTCCGAGTGAGAACTCTATACCTTTTGTATGCCATCCCCACTGCATCCTTGCCCTGGCTGATTCTCAGGAGATGGGGCAGGCACTGAAGGAAAGATATGCCCCAGTCCTCTGGATGCTCACTTCCACAGGGATAGTTGATGATGAGAGATGAGTCAATGGTCCTCATGAGACTCTGCCACTTGGGTGAGCTATGGGAACTCACGGTGTATGTCTAAGCTATCAGCTATGTTCGGGGCAGAGGAAAGCCTGAGAACCACTCCTCTGCAGACACTTCCATTAAAACTTTTACAACACTGAGCATGTCATTATTCACTTCTTGCCTTTTACCTACTGACCATGTCTGAGATATACTCAGCCTATCTTTGCATCCCCAATTGGTGACAGAGTCCCTGGCATAGAACAGATGATGAATGAATGAGCACAGCCTAGAGGAACAGACTCAGAGGAGAGGTGATGATGGTTCTGAAACCATGACATACGAGCACAGTCTGAAGGAACTCATGCATGTTGATCTTGGAGGAGAATCAAGAGAAGAGGCATGTCAGCTGCAACAAAATATATGAGGGACTTTATGGGAGAGGAAGGATCTGTTTTGCTCCATGTGGACCAGTGGGTGGAAATTTCAGAGACAGGCTTATAGCATCCTGAGATGCCTTCCTTTCCTTCATCACCCATATCTTTGGATCATAACTCCTAAATATTTCTGAG
This sequence comes from Odocoileus virginianus, assembly GCF_023699985.2. NCBI lineage: Eukaryota > Metazoa > Chordata > Mammalia > Artiodactyla > Cervidae > Odocoileus > Odocoileus virginianus. The sequence goes on from NC_069695.1 coordinate 26,366,772, forward strand.
CTCTATTTCTTCACCATTTCTCTTGCCAGAGCCTTGGTCCTGACCCCCATCTAAATCGCTTGGGCTGTTTATACTTCACTGCACATGGTCTCTCACCCCCTTATTTCATGCTCTAATCTGTTGCAAGCCTTTATTATGTTGTCTCATGATTAGAATCTCCTGGAAGCCTCTCCACTGTCCTCAAAATAAAACTCAACTTCCTTGGCTTGGAAACGGGATTCTCTGAGGATCCACTATCTCCCTGGGTCTTCAAACTCTATGTTTTAGACACACTCTTCTCTCTGATCAAGTATCCTTCTTCCCTGGCCTCCTGAGGAGCTTGAGCTCATCATTCAACATTCTGCTCAGAAGCATCATCTTTTATAAAGACCTCTGTGCCCCTGTCAGGGCATGTTCCTTCAGCCACTTCCCTGTCTTCTCATAGCTAACACCTTATGGTTTAGTACATTTTGATTATTGATCAAAGATTTTATTACCTTGAGGAAAGGTAACATTCTATTTTATCTTTGTATCCCATTCATTTTGTATCCCACTTACTCGACATTTTACTTTGTTGAGTAAATAACATGAATGACTGGGTGACTTTAGTAGATCTCCAAAAATTGGACCAGGCTCTTTTGGGAAGGGGTGACTCTTCAGGTGTTCAGCTGGTAGGATGAATTAGACTTCTATAGGTTCTTCCAACTCCTTCCCTCCACCTCCACCCTCTCAGGGCTTGGTGGGCAATGGAGTAGAAGACAGTCAAGGCAGACATCTGTGTAGAAATGTACTAGAGCTTTCTGTTCAGGCAACTAGACTGGTCAGAAGAGTCAGAGCTGGCTTCCACCAAATACGGATGAGAAACCAGTCCAGGATCTAGGTTAAATACTGTAAATCTCCCCCTCCCCATGAGCTAAGTCTGTCAGGTACAGTGAGAGAGGATTTCACTTAGGGACTCATGTTGCACAAACAAGAAATGATTTTTATAAACAAAACAATTAAGCAAAGTCCTTTCTTGCAGGATGCATGTGCGTGCACGCTAAGTTGCTTCAGTTGTGTCCGACTCTCTGTGACCTTATGTACTGTAGTCCACCGGGCTCCCCTGTCCATGGAATTCTCCAGGCAAGAGTACTGGAGTGATTTGCCATGCCCTCCTCCAGGGGGTCTTCCCAACCCAGGGACTGAACCTGTGTCTCCTGTAGCTACAGCACTGCTGGTGGATTCCTTGCTGCTGAGCTTCTTGCAGGATGGGGATCAGCAAATTTGCGCTCTTGATGTTGGCTCCTAATGGTTATTTCTTAAATGAGAGAATGTAAACACTAATGTATCATTCCATTGCTTGCAGAGATCTCCCAGAGTATTAAAGAGTAATGATTGAGAAGTACTCCTTTTATGAATCCACACAGTGGAATCTTTCTACACATTTTTTAAGCACTAACCATCTGGGAGATTACAAATCAGAAAGATCAGTGATCAATGCCTGCTGCTGCTGCTAAGTTGCTTCAGTCGTGTCCGACTCTGTGCAACCCCAGAGACGGCAGCCCACCAGACTCTGCCGTCCCTGGGATTCTCCAGGCAAGAACACTGGAGTGGGTTGCCATTTCCTTCTCCAATGCATGAAAGTGAAAAGTGAAAGTGAAGTCGCTCAGTCGCGTCCAACTCTTAGCGACCGCATGGACTGCAGCCCACCAGGCTCCTCCGTCCATGGGATATTCCAGGCAAGAGTACTGGAGTGGGGTGCCATTGCCTTCTCCGGATCAATGCCTACATTTAGACGTTTACTTACTACACTCCAAGGGCAGTATAGAACACTGTCCTCTAGTGATTCCTCAAAGTCAATACCCCTCCCCAAATGCCTAACCAATTCCCAAGGGGATGCTTTCCTGCCAGAGAAAATTTAACTTGAAAAAAGTTTTAAATCTGGTACTAAGGGTAGTGATCTAGAAGATTGTGATCTTATGTTATGATAAGTGGAAGAACAACTTTTTACAGAAAACTCCTCTCTCTGCCTAAATTCAACTTGAAGTTTTGCACCCAAGTTTAAGATCTGCTACAAATTTAATATCAGGAGGTGTGAATTCAAATTCTCTTTTCTACCCTGAAAGGTAGCATTTGATTATTTTTTAATATTTTGCTGGCATTAGAGAAAACAGTATAAATTACTATTATAAGGTTAAAATGCAGAGTTATAGGCTACAACTATTCTATCAGAGTCACTGAGACAAAAGTGATGTAAGTTACTTTTACTTAAATCAGACCCAAATACCCCCAACACTGAAAGCTGTGCAGGAGCTGATCCTATATCAAAAACTATGAGATCTTTTAAAAATAATGACCCACAAAAGGTGAAGCAGTCAGTTAAGATCAGAGGTGCCCACCGTTTTGAATGTGAATTCTTTAAAGGGTGCTAATGACTGTGTTTAGTACATCTTTGGGTCCACATAGTGATATTACTAACTGTATCTTAATGCTGTCAGTGTGGAGAATATTGGTCAGCTAAAATTTCAATTTGCACATCATCTATGCTAATACTTTAAGTAATATGTCTGGTTGCATAAATGGAGATCATATTGCCACAATTCTCTAATAAAAATATGTGATTCTCAATTAAAACTCTATTTCCTATACTGCCCATAAAAACTCTCCCCCCACCAGGGTTTATGAAGTAATGAGGAAGCCTGGTTGGCCCTGCCCCCTTTCCTGTTATCTTTCAACGTCTGGGATAATGAGAGACGTGATGACATGGCTTCGCATTGGAATTAAAAGCCTACGGCTCTCCCCACACTGGTTTTATGGGGCCTGGCTGCCAGGACTTCACAGGACCTCACTGAAATGACGTGTCTACTTGAGCGCCACCTGGTCCCACCCGGCGAGGCCTGTGGATCAAACCCTTCTTGCGTGCATACAGACAACGTCTGGAAAACCGTGATGCGGATGTCTCCACAGAGCATCACAGATGCTGTCAGGACCGAACTTCACACTCCGACATTTGATGCATTTTAAAAAGGGATTCAGCCTCAGACTCAAACAGGCAGATGGATCGTCTACCACTTCAAAGGCTTTAGCAGGATTGCCATTTTTTCCTTTGTCCCATCACCCATTCTGCTTCTCCTCCTTCTCCCCAGCATGCCTCTGTGTGGTTCGAAAGGAAAGTGACAGGCTCACCAGTCCCAATGCAACGCCACGGAACCAGCACTGATCCATCAACTCCCTTATATAATCCTGAGCTTCTCCAGTTCTAACATCAATAGTTCCAAGAAATCAGAGGAGTATGCAGGGAGAAGGAGTCACAGAAAGAGCAACAAGATTAAAGAAGCAAAGAGAAAATGCCCAGTTCTGCATCACATGGTCCCTGGAAAACCACAGGCACTTTCCAAACTGGACCCCGCTTTGCTCTCATGGCCAATTCCCGCCGGCAGAGTGAACACATCCGAGATGGCAGGAAAGACCGATTGCGTTCTGGTTCAAGCCATTGAGGAAAAAAGCCCCAAATCCAAAATGACCTTTTCCTTAAAAGGGTTTATGTCACAACCATCAAAGCAGTTATGAAATTAGAAAACAGGCTGGTGACTGAAGTTGTGGATGTCTACACAATTTCAAAAACTGCTGCACAATTTCTAGGAATGAATTATCTGGGTTTACACAAGCTGGTGAGTTGACATGAAATGTGGACAAAGGACTGTCCCCTGAGACATCCGGAAACAGGTACATATCTGAGTATGTGTCCAACCCTAATGGAACCTGATGCCACAAAAAGATTGAAGGCTCGAAGGAAGCCTAAGGTGGAGGTGAATTAGAGGAGGGCAGGATAGACAAAGGTGGGCTTGAGGTTTTTTTCCCCCTTGGATTATAATTGCTTTACAATATTGTGTTAGTTTCTGCTGCCCAACAGTGTGAATCAGCTACATGTGTACATGTATCCCCTCTCTCTCAGGCCGCCCTCCCACCAGCCCCATCCCACCCCTCTAGGTCATCACAGAGCACCAGCTGAGCTCCCTGTGTTATTCAGCAGCTTCCCACTGGCTACCTGTTTTACACACGATGATGTACTTATGTCCCAATTCATCCTACACTTCTTCCTCCACTGTGTCCACATGTCCTTTTCCTACGTCTGTGTTTCTATTCCTGCCCTGCAAATAGGGTCATCTGTACCATTTTTCTAGATTCCACATGTATGTGTTAATATATGATATTTATTTTTCTTAATTAATTCAAGTAGTCAACACATTCTTATTATAAGCTAGGGTTTCAACTTTATCCCAAGCTGGAGAAGGCGACATTATATGCCCGCTAATTTTGAAATTTAATGGGAGAGTGGAGAGAATATTACCTTGTATAAAATCACTTTTAAATAACCCAAATCCAACCATGGATGGATTAGGATTGCCAGGAATAAGAAAAGGGAGACGAGCTGCATCTTTAAGAAGAACATCTACTTATGAAAGCGAAAAAAGTGAAAGTGTTAGTTGCTCATTCGTGTCTGAGACTTGTGATTCCATGAACTGTAGCCCGCCAGGCTCCTCTATCCATGGAATTCTCCAGGCAAGAATACTGGAGTGGGGAGCCATTCCCTTCTTGCGGGGATCTTCCTGACCCAGGGATCGAACCTGAATCTAGGTATGGTTGAACAGACTTGTGGCTAAATTCAGAGAAGATGAAGCTGAAAAAGACCTTAGAGATTGTCTAATACAAAAACCCTCTTATAAATAAGGTGAAATGGACTGTTTATAGTCTTTCGGTCAGAATGCAGAGCCAGACTGACAGTTCAGTTCCCATTAAAGATCATCTATCCCATGGTCTCTCCACGGTGCCCTTCCTCTATGTATGTTCTGAGGACTTACTATATAATAACCTATGTTAATTTTCTCTATTTAAGAATTAACATTTCCTCATGCTTGTTCACTTCCTCAAATCAGAGATGCACAAAAATATGCACATAAATAGGAAGCATTTAAAAAGTCTAAGAAGCTAAGTGTAAAGACTGGACCTGGCTTAATCCATTCAGTTCTTGATGTAAAATTTGGTATGCTGTCTACATCCACATTTCAGGACAGAGTATATTCTTCATCTGTTGACTGTTGTAATTTGCCCTTTAATGTGGTCACTAAGCTCAAAAAATGGGCTTCCCAGGTGGCAAAGTGGTAAAGAATCCGCCTGCCTGCCAGTGCAAGAGACACAGGAGATGCGGATTCAGTCCCTCATTCTGGAAGATCCCTTGGAGGAGGGCATGGCAACTCACTCCAGTGTTCTTGTCTGGAAAATTCCATGGACAGAGAAGTTTGGTGGGCTACAGTGCATGGAATCACAAAGAGTCAGACACGACTTAGACTCAGCAAAGTATCCTTTATATATCATGCAAAGTGTACATACTTCGTTCTTAGATAGTTAATAAGTTAAAATATATGTGTATTAAACACCATTAAAAAGAATAATAGCAAAAAAGTGGAAAATAATGTATTAAAAGTCAAATATCTCATAGTGAAGTGTTCTTTTAAGTCAATAACATAATGACAGATGCTAATTTTTCATGGTCATAAAGCATGACTAAGTTCTTTCTGAAATAGGAAACAAAAATGGTGAATAAAAGATGTAAAAATCAATCTCATTAGTAATAAAAATGGAAAATTAAAATGAGGCATTGTTGGTACATACCAGATGGAGTTTTTTAAACTTAAAAAAAATCTAGTTTTTAAAAAGTCCACTTTTTAAAAACTTTAAAAAGTGATCAAGGGCATGGAGACATGCCGTCTTCTTACACACAGGGGGAAATGTGTATCAGGACAACTTTTCTGATCAGAAATCTAAAAACACATAGGAAGAGCTTTAAGAATGTTCTCATACTTTCTTACTCATAGGAATTTATCCTAAGGAAGTAATCAGAGATAATAATACAATTTTATGGAGGGGAATGCTCATTACACTGCTGTTTAGAAGAGCAATATATTGGGAACAATTCAAAATGTCCAGCTCAGACAATGCAGGATGTCCAAGTGTACCGCTTCAGTAAAGATGAGTCGGGGTATTTTAGGGCTATTTTGTAATCATCAAGGTCTATTCAGAGTCAGAGTATCTCAGTGGTTGACAACACAATCTCCAGACCTCCAACACTTCAGTCCAAATCTTGCCAATTATTAGTTTTATGACCTTGGGCAAGTTACTTAGTCTTTTAGTGTCTCAGTTCCCTTAATATAAAATGGGAGTAACAGCAGTAACTATCTCATAGAAAAACCATAGATAAATGGATTCATACATTTAGTTAGAACAGTACTGACAGATAATAAACAATAAATGTCAATTATATATTTGATATATGAAGAATATTTAATGACATGAGGGTATGTGCATTATAAAATAATATTACAAAAGCAGAACTGTGTTTAAAATGCTATAATGTATAGTAAGATCACATTCATGTTTAAAGTATATACACAAGCATGCATATAGTTTTATAAACAAAAGGCTGAAGAAGAAAAACTTGAATAGACACCAACTCAGCTTTTAGAGTTGGAGCTATTTGTAATTAATTTTCCTTTACACTTTTCTGCTTTTTCCAAATTGGCCATAATCAGAAAAATGACAGATTATTCAAAGTAAAAAATAGGAATAGTGTTTCTCTTTCTTTACCTTTTAATTTTTAGGGAAGGAATTTTCAGAGGAAAGCAAACACCACTATGTATGAAACCATTAAGGCACAGAAAGAGAAACTTCCTTTAAAAAGTGCAGAGGACTGAAAAATGCAGGGAAGAAATGGGGAAATGAGATAAGTGAAGAACAGATGAACATAGCAAACAGAAAAATGAAAGAAGGAAACAGCAAGCAAATAACTACACTAAGACCTAGGAGATAAGTAAGAACAGAAAACGTAGAGGAAGCCTGGCTGATTGTCACACGTCGGTGCCTCGAGAGTGCTTAGCCAGGTCACCCCTGCTCACAAGAGCCTTCTTTACACTGAAATATGAGGTGATGCTGCTTTTGCTGCTTAGGATACGGTTACAAGAAAATGGTTAAAGGTAACAGAGAAGCTGATCATTATCAATTAATGATTGGCCTGGTAGGGTACAGTCTACAAAGTGAGCTAAACAGCTCCTTCCACAATTTTCCTTTTATTTCCTTCAAGAATACATGTATTTGCTGTGTTACCCAATGTTTGGATTACCCCAGAATCCCAGCGCACCCTGAGGCTGGGGGAGAAAGAAAAACATGATCTTATGATGGCCGACATACCACATTTAGGTTTCCTTCAACTACCGGCTGAGGAAATCATCTAAACCAGGGGTCCCCTACCTCCAGGATCTAATGCCCTGATGATCTGACATGGAGCTGATGTCATAATAACAGAAATATAGTGCACAATAAATGCAGTATGCTTGAATTCTCCCAAAACCAGCCCTCTATCTCTGGCCCATGGAAAAACTGTCTTCCATGAAATCAATCCCTGACCCCCCAAAAAAGACTGGGGACTGCTGCTCTAAATGAGGGCTGTTAGGGCTGCTTTCTACAGAGAAGAAATGACTAATACTGAAAAACAAAAAAGAAGTCATATAATTAAAATGAACTTTTTAGGGTTGTAAAATTGAGGATGAATTACTCTCATGCCTGGGGATAACAAAGGGCTGTATTCCAGATAGGCTGCATCGATTCTGGGGGGGGTCAGTGTCAAAGTCAGAGTAGACCGGTCCACACAGGAAACACTCAAGAAAGAAAATAAAGGTGAGCCCTCATAGGGACTGGAAAGAATGAAAGGTCTTAAAGCGGGAGCCACTTCAACACATGCAATGCAGAACTTTCCCATCATGGTCCACTGAACCATACTTGCTCAGGAAGAAACTGGACCTCATCTGTGCCTTTGAACATGTTCCTCAGCCTTCTTCCACCTCCTCACTGTACACCAGGATGATAACATAACCTGATTATACTTGAGGATGAAGTGAGACAAACCATGTAAAATGCTAACCTCAGTGCAAGGCATTCTACAGTTGACAGCTGACACATAGCATGAAGTCGGCAAAAGAAAAGGGGTGTCATTGTGTAACTATATTAGGAACTGTCTAAGGTAATACTCTGGGACGATTAGAGAGAGGACATGTGGATGGATAGAGGTCACCGGACAACTCAGCTTCAGGAACACTCTTTCGGTTCAAGGTGGAATTCTGTTCGACACAATCTGAATTAGTCCTCAAAGGGTTATTTGAGCGGTGTGTGTTATTCTATCTTTACTGGCTGGGCAACATTAAATGCAGAGCTCATGAAAAGGAAACTGGGTAAACCTTCAGCCCATCAGAGGAAAGTAAGGGAAAGTCCCTCTTAAGAGTAGTCACTAGTATGGGAATATCCTTGAAGATGTCGATCTAGGTATGCTCCCAGGTGAATTAATACTTCTCTGTCACTTTCACTGTCTAAAGGGTACATGAATGAATGAATGGCACATATTTTGTTGAGTTCCATGCTACCTGATTAATTTGAAACAAGTGATAAAGAGCTTGTTTAAGAATTTAGTTCGAAAAGCTGGGTTTGCACATGGCATACTTGCATGGATGCACACCTCACACTCCACATATATAGACACTAAAATACACACCCCACCAGATCTCCTTGTCAAACCACTCCATTCACAGAAACTTTATTCACTATTCTCCTTGTCAGGGTTGGAAGTAAGATTTCCAAAGATAACTTCACACATATGTGTTCTTTGCATTTTGTGTTCTTGACAGCACTCCATACACTTCCACAGTGAGAAGAAAAGCAGAAACCAAGGTGAGAATTCTTTTGATATTTCCATTGCTTTTCCTATGAAACAAACAAGCCGTATGCCATAATGGGAATTAGAGATGGCATTTGGGGAACATGCCAATTTTGAGGGGAGCATGCATATGTGTGTGTGTTTGTGTTTGTGTGTGGTTTTCTGCTAGTTACTATAGCAGATAATTCGAAATAAAATTCAGCAGGTCCTGATGTTAAATTTTGGGCACCGAACGGAATTTAGGGAGAACAGAAGTACCAGGCCTCTCTGGGGACTTGGTCTAATACCTCCTGAGGCCCCTGGCTCAGCTGTGGCAAGCTAATAAGGTTACCCTGAAGCAGATGCAGTTGTTAATACAGATGTGGCATGGGACCTCTCGAGGCAGGTCACAGTCATGATAACTCATGGTCATATGCACGACACTCATTATGAGAGCCTGTGACGGGAGACCCTCAGACTGGAGCCATCCCAGGGTGTCATGCTCTCTTTGTCTCCTTTCTCTCAGCTCACCTCATCAAGGCAGGCGAATAATTTTGTTTGCACACACACACACAATGTTTGAGGGGAGTTGTGTCTGGGACACTTTTCCATCAATGCAAAGGATTGTAAATCATTTTAAGGCCATTCAAGATATTGGGGAAGTATGTATGGAAAATCTCATAGAAATTGAGCATGACAGCTGGTGTGGGGGTCCAGAAAAAGCAACTGCCACTATTTACAGACACAATGGCGAGGAATGGGTTTTGGCAGCGAGTTTCAAGGTTCATGGTGTGTGGTGAAATGGGTAATACTGTGGATGAGGACTGATTATAAATAAAACAGTGTGTTTCTTCCACCCTTCCCACTGCTCACAGTCTAACAGGATGCTTTGGAGAAGACAGATGAAAACTACTGGATTTAACTGCACTAAAACTCCTTTCGAAGGGAGTTGAGTTGATTTGGAACTTAGAAAAATCACAGAATCTCCTGAATGAATGGAAGGTTGCACGCACAGTTTGCACATGGTAGCAGTAACTTTGAAAACTGCATGCTGGTAACCTGGCTTAATGCAGGACAGAGTGGACTGATGTACAGAGAGCAGCTTAAGTACCAAATGAATCTGAGTTGTTCAATATTTTCAGTGATGGAGCACTGCTACTAATATTCTGATTTCCAGCCCAAGAAGACAGATAGGCAAGTTGACTTCAGAAACTCCCCAACCACTTCGTTAACAAGGATGGCGGGTTACAACATGATAAGCAGTAGCTCCTGGACACACGGGGGTTGTCTTCTGTGGGATTTCCAAACCTCTCAATCCCGGGGGGAGGCGGGGTGCAGGATAGTAAATGAAAGTAAAATTAAATCTCCCCTGGGAATTATGTTTCCTCAAGAGGAACTCAATGGATGGGGTCATTCTTTAGCTTGTCTGAACCAATTTTCCTTCCTCTATATGTGGTCGTGAAGAGAACCATGATTGTGCTCCAACGTGAAACCAAATGTGGTTACAAACAGTGGCTTTAGGGAAGTTACAATTTATGGGACAGAGGCCCTGCCTTCATATGTGGGGATAATTAGCATTCTAAGATACTTGCAAATGAAGACCTACCAAAAAAAAAAGCATTAATCAAATTAAAGACTATTGTTAAGAATAAAAATTGAAGGACATGAAAACAAAGTGTGATTTCAGACAATATTAGCAGAATATATGGAATAGGATTCTATGATCTCCAAATGGCAACGTTTCTAAATAACTCCTCCATCACTAGATCTCTATTTCCACAACATAAAACCATTGGAGGTTTTAATATCTAAGTTTACTCATTCATCCATTCAGTCCATCAATCAATCATCCATAAAACAAACTTATCTTGCCAGCCAATACATTTTTAAGTGTTTTCTATAAGATATCAGAAATTGTAAAGCAAGTCCAATAGGGCTTGGCCATCAGATCAGACAATCTGCTATTGGTAAAAGAATGAAGTGAAAATGATTGACAAAGATTCTTTGATAATTAAATACACATCAAACTTGGGGATGGGCTTAGGGTTGAATGTGGCTCCTGAAAAAAAAAAGGGTAGAATTTGAAATAAAGTCAGTTATCTCTGTGAATGAACTATTTCTATCATGGAACCACATACTCATTATATGTGTGTGTTTAGTTGCTCAGTCATATCTTACTCTTCACAATCCTATGGACTATAGGATTATAGCCCATAGGCTATAGCCCGCTAGGCTCCTCTGTTCATGGGGTTTTCCTGGCAAGAATACCGGAGTGGGTTGCCGTTTTCTGCTTCAAGGGATTTTCCCGACCCAAGGATTGAACCCACATCTCCTGCTTCTCCTGTATTGCATGCAGATTCTTTACCAATGAACCTATTCATCATAATTTAGGTTCAATTCCTTAAGCTGTATCTTGCAGTGGGCATTAGGTCAGATTCTTAGTTTGTAGTTAACAAGGCTGGCAGGATTTAATATCCTAAGACCTGACTCACCAGAGCCTTAAAGTACATTCATTATTTATTCTAACTATTAATCTAAAGATTAAAATAAAGCAGCACTTGTATATATTTTTCTCAACTGCCTTTTCTTAATTTTATCTTTTTATTAGTTGGGAGACAGAGACAAGAAGGGATATAATTCAGGATCCCACAGCTAGTTAGTCACTGAATTAGATCTAGAATGCTTGCTTGCTAGCTAATCAATGATCCCAAGGTTCACATACCTTAGGTCATACAGTTTTGATTGATTTTAAATTACCAAAATTAGCAGAGTCAATAATATCAGAGGAGAAAACACAGCATAGTATGAGAAATAAAGTGGATCCATATAAGTTCTGGGCAATCTAACTATGGCCTGAATCACACCAAAGTGTGTGATTTGATCACTGCCCAGATAACCGGGTTCTTCCAATTCAGAATAAATTGATAGCATTATTTTTCATGACAAAGATAGTTCAAAGATCTCAAAGTTGCTGGACACACTAATTAGAATCAAGAGCAGTCTGGCTTATACCAAGCCCCTTTTGAGCACCGTGTTATTGGTTTGGTCCGACACCATCCCCCGCAGTGTGTGGAGACAGGCCAGGAGCGTGAGGGCTGCAGAGCAGAGCAAGAGGAAAATCAACTGTGAAATTGGTAATTTTATTGAGTTTCACGGGGGGCTTTGTTGTTAAGACACAATGCAATTGGAACAGAACGCCTGTGGTAACACCAGGCGCAGCGTGTCCATTTCATGGCCAAAGGTAAACTCCCACCCTGCACCCCGCAACCAACAGCTACATGTACACACACACATCCCTCATCAGAAGTATTGATACTTTGCTAAGTGGGCAGTGAAATGAATCTGGTGAAGGATGAATGGTTATGTTGCAGGTATGGGGGGGGGGCATTGCCAAAGCACAGGCAGAATGGTACATTTGGAGTGGGGGGTGTGTGTGTGCACGCGCAC
>NC_069695.1:26383916-26391416 GCF_023699985.2 Odocoileus virginianus
TCATTCGCATCGAGGAGAGCCCGCACAAGGTGAAAGCCTAATGAAACATTATGCGGCATCTTTTTTGGTGCTCAGAATAGCTCCAAGGTTAAGAGACTCCGAGTCAGTCTTCTGCAGATCCATTTCCTCTCGCCAGGCTTCTCATGTTAACCCAGTGATTTAGTGCTCTGCATTAAGAGCAATTCACCTGCCTCTCCTGTCCCTGTGGCCCGTGCCTCTGGGGAGCGAGGTGGAGAATAAAAAGTTCCACATATGGTAAAGTCAAGCTGCTTGGAGCCTGCTGAGTGTCTGCTGTGGGGATAGCGGCTCCTGAAAGCCCCAGCTGGTACTTGGAAGAGATTCCGCATTACTACACCTCAGTGCCTGCCTGGTTCCCTTCGGAAACTGTTGGCTCCACATACGACAGCCATTTTAGATCTCTTCAACCCTTTTCTCCCGGTTCTGTATCCAACTGAACAGTTGGTCCTCTACTGCTAGATAATCAAATTCTTCCATCTGGTCCCATCCCTGTGGAACTGAAAAGGTGTAGCATGCACCCGGTCCCAAACACATACCAGGAGAGGTACAGACTTCCCAACAAAAAGCCGTCCACAATAGACAACAGCGAAGCCTTGATTTTTTAAAATCTGGGGGAGGGAGGGAGGGAGGAGGGGGAGGGAGTTAAATATCTATAAAATTATCTTCTGAAAGAGAAATCGTGGAAACCTGCCCAAGTTACCCAACTGACTGAGCCACGCTGTTAAATACGACATGAATGCACGCCCAACACTTAGACCCTGGCGGGAGCGCCATACCAATCACACAAAGATACCCTCCAGGCACGCAGGGTACCCAGACACAGGCCCCATCCTGTGACCGCGTCAGTGTGACCCACGAACACCAAGTGTGTGTGGGCTGAGAATGTGGGCTGATCTTCCTCGCATTTGCTGCAGTTTACAAGAAGACTCATTACACAGCCTGTATCATTCGGACCTACACCCACTGGTTTCTATGAATGTCTGAAAACCTCTCCTTGTCTACATATAGACTTCATATTGTGTGAGGGAGAGAAAGGGGTAATGTAACACATCTTAGTTTTCACAAAGATGCCTCCTGAATGTTCCTGGTACTCTAATTATTCCATGAACAGGCTACATATTTACAATACTTTGCTTTCTTTCTTGAGATGGTTTTGCCTTGGATGAAAAAGTGTTAGTCTCTCAGTTGTGTCTGACTCTTTGAGATGCCATGGACTGTAGCCCACCAGGCTCCTCTGTCCATGGGATTCTCCAGGCAAGAATACTGGAGTGGGTTGCCATTCCCTTCTCCAGGGGATCTTCCTGACCCAGGGATTGAACCCAGGTCTCCTGCATTGCAGCTAGATTCTTTACCATCTGAGCTACCAGGGAAGCCCATAATTATTCCATGAACAGGCTAAGTATTTACAATACTTTGCTTTATTTCTTGAAGTGGTTTTGCCTTAGCCTTTAGCCATATAACTCTCTCTGTAACGGAAGGCCATCTTGAATCTAGCCTCAGCAGTTCCTATATAGCCAAGACATTTTTTGACAGCTTCCATTTTCCTATTGCTTTACACTTTTTAAGCAATTTTAACACATTGTCTCAACTGATCTTCATGACAGTCGTGCTAAAGTGCCTGGCACTAGTATTTTCAACTCACATTTTGCTGATAAAACAACTGACTCAAAGAGATGAGGTGACTTGCTAAGGGTGGACAGTGAGTGAGGGATAAAGCCTATTACAGGACTCCAGGCCTCCTGAAAGTCCAGAATTTCAAGTTATTGATGAAATGATAGGTTTCAAGGGCCAAGCAGGCAGTTTTCATGTTGAGATCTGTCTTACTTTTGCTATCCTTTATAAAATTATAAGGGAGATACCATCAATGTCATAGAAAATTAAAAAAAAAAACCAAACAGTTTAAAATGATTAAGTCCAGTCTCTTCACTTTATAGATAAGGATATCAAGGATCAGAGACATTAAAGATTCATCTAAGATTGTAAAATTGGTACTGCTCATATTTTAAATAAATTAGAATCGACAAGTTTGTGTGATTCTTTTTTTTTTGCCACACCACACAGCATGTAGGATCTCAGAGCTCCAATCAAGGATCAAACCCATGTCCCCTGCAGCAGAAGTGCAGAGTCTTAACCAATGGACTGCCAGCGAAGTCCTCCAATACAGCTTGTATGATTTTATTTTTAATATATGTATTTATTGCAGTGCACCAACTTTCTAGTTGTGGCGCTCAGGCTTCGAGATTACGCCAACACTGGAGCACATGGGCTCAGTAGTGGCTACCTCAGGCTTAGTGGCTTTGTGGCACATGGGATCTTAGTTCCCCAACCAGGGGTCAAACCCACGGCCCCTTCATTCCAAGGTGGATTCTTAACCACTGGCCCACCAGGGAAGCCCCTGTGTGATTCTTGAAAAGCAATTATCCTGAAGTTGCTTCCAGGGCACAGGAATAAGGCTAGGGAATAGATCACGCAGGGACTTGAACTGTGTTTAAGGTAACTAGGCTAGCAGTTTTAAAAAACTGAAGAAGAGATCCAAAGGTTAATTTCAAACTATTAATAAAGTCCTTATAAATCTTTACTGTGTTCACTCAGTGTGTATGAGTCAATGACAATTTATGGCAATCATAAGTTTTGCATCTTATTAGGGCATTTTAAGACAGAAACTTGATATGTCACTACTCTTTATTTCATTAATGATACAATAAACACTGATTTAGGGCATCATCTTTCCCAATATGCATTATTCCCATTTCAAAGAGCTAACAAGAGTTCACAGTCAGAACTAGCAATACTTTAATTAAAATGAAGATGTTAATGAAAGTGACTTTTTTTTAATGAAAAACTCACTTATCTCATTTAATCACCCCCATTGTCATCATCTAGTCATTAAGTTGTGTCCGACTCTTGCGACCCCATGGACTGTGGTCTGCCAGGATCCTCCATCCATGGGATTCTCCAGGCAAGAATACCGGAGGTAGTTGCCATTTCCTTCTCTAAGGGATCTTCCTGAGCCAGGAATCGAACCTAGGTCTCCTGCATTCCAGGAAGAGTCTTTTAACAACTGAGCACTTAATCACCACAATCAAAGATAACATCTGATGCTCAAGTCACAAAACACTCTTTCTGGCTCCTGTCATCACAATGATTGGAAAATCTTCACTCACCTGATGACCAGATTTAATATGACTTCATAAATAATTTAATAATAATAGACTTAGAGTATCTCCTTCCCTATTCAGATTGGTGGAAAATCAATTGCACTGTGCCTGGAAATGACCAACTTCCCATTAGAATTTGTCCTAATTGCAATCAGGCACCATATCTTCGCCCTTCAGTGGAGCCAGGCGGCACGGTGAACAGTTGTTTTTAATATAAATTTTAGTTCTTGGATGCCCTCAACAACAGTCATTCTTTATCTCTTCTAAATCAGTTGTGACTCTAGTAAGTGATGAGTCTGTTGGTTCACACTCTCTCAGGTTTCAAATGACAAAGCTTAACACATGAGTCGTTAACTACCTGTAATGACACTTAGTTGATTAATGCTTTGGTGACACCCAATTTGATCTCATGTCCACTATTAAATTGCAGACATGTAATATAATTTAGTGTTCAAAGATTTTACAAAGGAGGCAAAATTGGTTTTGAAGGCCATTCACATTTTTAAAGGTAAGACCGATTATACAATGCAGGCTTATTTTCCCCTTGGAGTTTCAATGAATTAATTTTTCACTAGCATCTACTAGAAGCTGTATTTTGGCATTTGTGCTTACAAGTTAATACACTTGTTTTGTCTCTGAGTCAGTGGCTTTCAATGGATATGAAGGGAGAAACAGTCTGCTTTCAGTACTAAAAAGTCAGAGGCAAGAAAACATAATGAAGTCGGATCCCAAACAGGGAAAAGGACTGGCTATGGCCCCTTGTCCATGTTCTATATCTCTAGTTTGGACAATCAGGCAACCTACAAAAATTGCATATACAACTGTTCTGCAGAATTTATACATATACCAAAACATAAAATTTCATCTTGTGAAATGAGAATCCAATGAGTATTACCAACAAAGTAAAAACACCAAAAATAACAGTCATAAGTGGTGAAGTACTATGAATAACTGCATTCTGCTCATCTCACACAGAATCTAAATTAGAAACCATTACTGCATCGAAGACTTGTTCTCAACAGCAGTTAAGCTTCTTTGAATGGATTCCCTATTGTATAAAAAGTGTGCCAGTCTTTGACTGCCAAAATCAATTAGTCACATTCATTATGCTTCTATTTATTAATGCTGTATACTTTATAATACACGTGCTGATGAAACAAAAGAAAGTTATGAAATATAAAATATGTGTTATGATTAAAATCAGAGCAAGAGAAGAAATGATCTTTAGTCTCTAACTGGTTACAAAGCCACTGTAAAGATTAGATTAGTGGTGACAGATTTACAGTCTTTTCCAAAATGTAATCCTTATAGTTCAGATTTTGCAATAGAAAAAGTATGCAATTGGTTACAGGTTATTGGCTCCAACCATTATATTCAGGAGAATATTATGTTTCTGTGTGCTGAAATCTAAATATAGGATATAATCTTAACAGATGCAATTTTAATTGGTATTACACTGTTATCATAAAATGGGGCAACATAAGGCTCTTCACTGATACAGGGTTCAGAGTTAATTCAGTGATGCTAAGAATGACTGACTGGTATTAAAAATCAGCAAATAATTAAACCTTACGCTAAAATGAATGAAGAACAATGTTGGCATTCTGGCAGGATAGATTTTGATGGAATTTACTGTCAAGCTGCCACCCTTAAACTTTCCACATGAAACAAAAACTGTAATTTGTCTCCCTGCAATAAATACTGTTATATTCTTCATTTTCCCTCAAGTACTGCTGTAAAAAAAGTTATCATAGGATTCCTGTGATACATACACCCTTATCATAGGATTCCTGCAGTCTTTTTTTTTTGGGAGGGGGTTGTAAAAGTGAAGGGTACATGCATTATTTAATAGGAAAGATTATTGACTGTTCTTGGCTATTAAAATTCAAAGTTAGAGAGGGGGTAAGGTAGACACACTAGAACATTTGAAGTTTGAGGGGAAAAACCACATATCCATTAAGGCCTGAAATTATAACAGACACTCAACAAAAACATTTATCATGTCTCCTAGAATTAGCTCCTAAAATGCTGCTTGTGGCTCTACCCCAGTCGTCCCTACTTTCCAAAAATTCATTTAGTTCCCTGAATCTATTTCCACTGCTGACTTTGGCAAGCTATTCTATATTCCATCTACTTACTGTGTTTAAGGAAACTTCCCTTCAAGTTGCTAAAATATGATAGTCCAGTCCAGTCCTCCATTTCAGTCCTGACCTCTATGCTTTCAAATTAGTTTCTACTTCAAAAACCTTACTGGCACCAAACTGATTTCCTTTTAGGAATATTATTCCCTTCCACTAAATCCCCACTTAGCTTTTCTTTCCCCTGAGCTAAACAGACCTGATTTATCAATCTTCAAACTGCATTCTTAAAGCACTTTTTAGTACCTAAGCACCCAGGTACTGGGGTGACAGACATAACTAAATGCGTTTCAGAGTAGATAAGACATGAAAGAGAAGGTGTAGGAAGCTGACATGCTAAACAAAAATTTCAAATGTAATCAGAAAGAGAGTTCCTTTACTTCTACTTCCATTCTTACTATCAGCAGATCCCATTGAGTCTTCAATCTCCTCTCTAGTCTCAGCTGTCTTTTCTGGGCTACATGGCCATTGGAACCAACTTTTGAACATGAATTATGAAGCTTATTTGAGATGTTGCATGCAATATACGCTCTTACATAAAAAGTACCCCACTATAGAGCAGACATCTGGTTAAACTTGTGTGAATAAAAATCCCAAGAAACCTAAGATGTATGGTGCTGTTTGCTTACACCTTTTCATACCATGCAGCTGAAATATGCAAACAGGTTTTTACAAAAATCTTGCCACAAAATATTCTACCCTCTTTCCCAAATCTACCAGGTCCATGAACTTATTTGATAGCAATAATGCATTACATGCCAGCAAGAATGATAAAACTGAGAGAGTCCTGGAGTGATGCTGTGGGATATATATTCAATTTTTATTAAAATATGTACATTCCCAGAGCTTGACTTCTTCCAAGCCCAGGGCTAGTGGCCCTAGTCTAATTTACATGGCTGATGGAACTCATAGGTTAATCAGGGAGTAGGTACTGGCTTGATGAGCCCCCAGGGAGATCTGTATGCTGCCACTTCCTGATTATTTTCTGATGTTATTTGAACTATGTATAATACCTCTGAGCTGGACACCTTACCTCATCACACATTCCATCTCAAGCCTGCCTTTTTCCAATCTCTGGCGAAATTCCTTTGTAGTTAACCATTCCCAAGACCTCTTTCTGTTAAGGAGTGGACTCTGGAGAAAGGTTTCCTGGTTAAGTGACCACCCACTAGGAAGCTTTCCTAGTGTCCTCATTCTGGGGTGGAGAAACTATAAATGGAGCTTCGGTATATGACAGTACATGGGTGTACTGTCATACATGAATATCATTTGTATAAAGTGTTGTAGATTATCCATGTCAACTAGTTGGCATGAATGGGAATAACTAAAAAGTGGCTGCAGGTGGAAATGAGAGATGCTGGAATGGGAAAAATAGAAAAGAAAGTTATGCAATAGCATTAAGGGAAAGAGAAAATTTAAGAAAAGAATCAGCAATTTTAGGCCTATTTCTTTAACACAAGGACATCCACTTCAAATGCTGAAAATATTTTGTCATATCTTTAAGCCAATTTTTAAATCTAATCCAATAATTCTTCTCTACTTCCTTACTTCAGTGATAATACTCTTGTATAAAACCCATCCTCTCACAGTCTACCAAAGATTCATTGCTTTCATTTCATCTAGCAAAAGGTATGTTTTCTGAAACAGTGAAATTACAGGGAACTAATTAGCTCCAAAGTTAACATTTCTTTCAAATTTCATTTTTATGTTTATGTATGATCATGTCAACTCGTTTCTCTTTCCATGAAGCAACATCACAAGTATTGTGCCAATAAATTTAAAATCCAAAAGTATACCTCTCTAGAATTTCAGAAAACAAGAAAATCAGATTACCAATTATTTTCTAAGCAAACGTCAGAGGGCATTTTGGGGATTAACACTTGTCTGTGACAGTTCCCCCATGAGGAAAAGATCTCGGAAGCGACTGCAGAGAGAACATATTAGCTTTTTTTGTCTCTCCACCCTGGTCAGGTGGCTATGGTGAAGCTGCTGCTGTCTCCAGGGAGCGGAAATTCATATCAAAAAATCATTACACATTATATCACTCCATTCCACATGAACATTAGTCTCTACTCATAAGGGGACCCAGGATTCAAGCTAGTATAAATAATGAACTGCTGCTTATTTTGAGAGGGCAGGTGGGGGAGCTAGCAAGTGTTTGGATTGCTTTCCGCAGCCCCTGGAGG
>NC_069695.1:26396416-26468916 GCF_023699985.2 Odocoileus virginianus
TTAAGCTTTGTTTCTTGCCCCAAACAAACCCCAGACCCTCTGAAGTGTATTTCTTATGATTTACACTTCTGTATGTGATCATTTGTTAATCCTCTACCCAGAGGCAGTTGGAATTTTGTTTGAGATTATACCACACAGCACTTCAAAAACCAGTTGCTGATGCTGGTAGTGATATGTGTGTGTGTTCATGTGCATGTGTTTGTATATGTATGTGTGTGTGTATTTTAAATTTAGGAAAGTCCTGTTTCGTGCACAGAGCTATCTTGGAATTTTGAGCGTACAAGTTTGTTATTCTGAGCCATTTGATTAAATTTAACCACAGGAAACTCTTCCAAGTCCTAATGAAGCAGCAATTACATCTAAAAAGGGAGCCAAGCCAAAAAACATCCTTTTCCAATATCTCTCTTTCAAACATCAGACTCCAATATAAGCTCCATGGTTTTCATTTCACTTTTATACCATCTCTCTAAGCTGCTGGAAACATGTTAAACACAAGACAGGGAGTGGTGCACCCGTAGGTCTTTGGTGAAGAGAGCTGGCAGTGATTCTACACACAGATATGTATGCATGTGTATGCATGCATGCGCGCACACACACACAGACTTAAATACACAAAGTACACGAATTTCTTTTAAAGAAAGGCCACTAAGAATTAGAAAACTCTAGTTACTGACAGAAAATTTGAATTAGAATTCAGAAATCAGCCCTACAATCTAAGAACTTTGCAATGAACAGGTTTTAAATTTTAATTTGTAACATAACATGTGCTAGTTCAAGACACAGATTAGGTAAAACAGACCTTTAAAGAATGTTAAAATTACATTTTTCCTAAGAGATAACAAGCTATTTTTTGCCTCTAAACAAACCAGTTCAACTTGGAAGATGGTCATTTTTTCATAAAAGACACACATACTTGCACGCAATTTTACTGTGTTGTTACTAAGTTAAATTAAAGCTGTTCCAATAACTGAAGAATTTACAGCTAACCGAAAGAGCCTGGCCAGAGAATGCAACCTCAATGCTATTGCCAGGTTTCCAACACCCTATTTATCCCATGTGATAGTGCACTTCAGCATAATAATGTGAAGATCCTAGGATGCAGCAGACACAGAAATAATGTCAAAAGCAATTCTTCACATTTGGATCAGACCACATCAACTGCAAAGAGTGAACTTAAACATGAAAATGCAATTTGCTCCTTCTAAAGTATACATTTTTGCCTCTTGCAAAAAAAAAAAAAAAAAACCCATACCACATTCATTTCCAACACCTCGAGGTAAAGAGAATGGCATCTATCACAAGTGCAGAGAATGTCTAAAGGATTTAGAAGCAATCTTTTCATAATGCTTCTTTGGGTGAGGAAGTAGAGTTATGAGTCACTCAAAATTCATAAAGATTATTAAGTTTACATCTGCACGGAAGATTGGCCACCACTGCATCTCTCAGCTAGACTTGACAGCCTCCCTGCCCAACTCTACTGAGAATAAGTCTCTGGTTCAGGCCATTCATTCATTTTGTGGCATTAGGGCTCCAGTGTATAAGATGAAGAGTCTGTCCCATTCAAAAATCAAACAAACAAAAACAAGCAACAAACAAATGGCCTCCAGGGGAACAAGGATACAATATCATCACTGAACTCAGGTACTCATTCTATCAGTAACCCTTCATGGAAGTAATTTTTAACAAGGAAGTTTTTATTTCAGCAAGTTTACTCTAGATTATCAACTTGTGTGTTTGTGCCTGCTGGGCTATTTGAATGAT
Organism: Odocoileus virginianus; assembly: GCF_023699985.2. Lineage (NCBI taxonomy): Eukaryota > Metazoa > Chordata > Mammalia > Artiodactyla > Cervidae > Odocoileus > Odocoileus virginianus. The sequence goes on from NC_069695.1 coordinate 26,398,178, forward strand.
TATCTTGTCCCTCAGTACCCTCAGCCAGGACCGACTGGGCACCCACGGCCATGACCCCTCATGGTAAGGAAGCTTCCTAACAACAGTCAGCTTTCCTGCTTGATGAATTCCAAGCTCACAGCTCATCTAAACTGAGCCTATGGGCTGCACGGTTTTCTCTCTCTCTGCATTGGTCTACAGAAAGTTATGAAACGTATTTTTCTAGTCCTCCCAGGAGCAAGGCCAGGTTTACAATTTGACCTCAGAAACACAGCAGTCCTGCAAAACCAGACAGCACTGAGTATTAGTGTTCTCTGCTTGGCCCAGCACAAACCATACCAGGCGGCGCCGAGCAGTGTTGTTTGTGGGAAATGACAAGCAATGGATCAGTGGGAGAAAAAGAATGGGATTTAATCATATAAAAATATCCCAGGCACACAGCTCCTTTTCAGCAAGCTGCCCACCTCAGCTGAGGGTCCAGTGTGCTTCTGAAACTAACCACTTGTCATTTAAAAGGGAGCCACCGAGCCAGATCTTTTGATCAGATTAAGTTACAGGATTCTCAACACACCCAGAGATGCTCCTTCTCGGCATGTCCATATGCACACCCCCAGAATGATTTTAAAGGCACATACAGAAAGACCTAGGTATGTATCAGATAGATGTCTTAGATGGGTGAGACACGATCCTGGGAACAGGGCAGGCTCATGTGAAAGACTGTCACAGACTAATTAAGGACACTGCTGCTGAAAATGGAAGGCTGACCCTGCAGTCTTATTTACACAATTTCCAGCCAGAGGGCTGTGAAGTGGAGCCCCAGTGGGGGCATTCTATCCGAAACCCAAGGGCACCCACATTAAGGAAACTGGTGTAAATGAATCCCTTTGCACAATGAGAGAAGACAAGACACCAATACTTCAGTTCTGTTGGTATGGAATCTATGTGCTCATCCCCTTGGATTCAACATAACAAGACACGGTTATCTCTTTATTTTATTATTATTAATTGTACTTCCATATGCATTCGTTTAGAAGCAGGACATTTTGTGGCAAGAATGATCAGGCTTTTTAGACAGAAGGCAGTGATTCAAAAACTGCAAAACTTCAGCTTTCAAAAATAGCCTAAGTGACCTCTTGCAGTAGTCTGACCACTCCACAGCAAGCAGGAGGCAACCCCTGTGAAGAGCGAATTCTGGCAAAGTTCTCTCTTCACAGATGATGCACAGCTTAAGCTATAATGAGTTTTTGGGTTACAAATGCTGAACGCATTAATATTCCTTGATGATAATTATCACAGGATAAGCACCTTTCCCAATGTGAGTAGCATAAAGCAACTGAAGCAGCATTTTTACCACATTTGAAACAAGCTGGAAAATGGGATTTTCTAGTCTTGTAACCTGGGGTCAACGTACATCAAGCACTGCATATTAAACACACCTATATAAGAACCCTGCATCACTTTCCTTCCCTTCTGCTTCATGTATACCTAAAGCTGTCTCCTTTATCCATCCTTCATTATGAAATTCTTGCTACGAATGTACATGTGATATACATAATTCGACAAAGAAATGTATTTCCTCCAATCGCATGAATCCTAGGTTTCTTCTTATGAGAATACAAATAGCAAATAAGATCAGTAAGCCATGCTTTACAGATGACATGAGTCTCTGTGCAGTTTGAATGAATACTGTGGTCACTGGCTGCATATAAAACAGGGTGAAAATCAGAATTGAGCAAACAGGCTCTTAGAAGAACCAGATGTGTTACACAAGACAAACAACCAGCCTTTATCTTTATACTTTCAAAACTAATAGTACTCTTAAGCACTGAAAGGTTTACGTGTAAATTCTAAGTCACTAACATGATGACAATTATGATGTCAGCAGCGTATTTACTGGCAATATGTTCACTAAGGATCTTGGAAACCAATTTCCATTCCAGATTAAAAGAGCAATTATTGTTATTTGGATAATAACCATCAAATATTATAAGGAAAGATTAAAAAAGATGATCCATTTTGCATTTATCAGTGTTGTACAACAGTATCTGTCTAATGTTTGGTACTTGCCATAGCATACCCAAAACAGGTGCTAAGAAGACTTCACTTACTATAGACCCCAATCTGATTTGATAATATATTCTGAACAAACTATAAATTGGTTTTCCTCATCTCTTTTTCTCTCCCTCTATTCAGTGAAAAAGAAAAAATGTCTATTATAAAGCTTGACTGAGATACTAGGAATGGCTCAAAATCAGTACAATATAAGAGCCTCCTTTTTCAAAAACATGCTATAATATCATTTTAAGACTCTATGTAAATAATCCCAACAGCACCTTGACTTAACAGTGACAAAATGAAAGCTAGGTCGAACCCTTAATCCAAAGAATGTGAACTGATTTAGGAATTTTCGTAGGTGTGAATCTCTCGAACTCATTTTCACCATGTTACCCACACTTCATTTAGATAATATGCCACGCTACAACTGTCTCAAGTTCTGTAACATCATTTTAACTTATGTGCTGCAAAAATGTCTTCAAATCCCATTTGAATAGATGGCAGGGTTATGAGGGAACCTTTACTAAATATTTAACAGCACTATTGGCTTATTAAATACTATAATGTGAGAGCCATGAAAGCATGATATACAGTGCTTGCTTTTTTCTAAAACTTAATGCTTCTGCTCATTTTGAACACTCTGCAAGCCCATTCATCAGCAGAACTGATGCATTTTAAAAAGTCCTCATTTACTAGCAGATAAATGTGGTTAGAGAGCCTTTTTAGAGGAGAAATGACTGGAAACCTATTTGGTTTTACTGTACAAAATTTGCTTTGCTCTGGCCTAGCAAAAAAGAAACCTCACAAAACATTTAAAAGCCTATTTTGAAAAAGCACGCAAAGCAACACAGTTGGAAATAAAAGAAAGTAGGGGGTATTTTCAATTCACAGGAATATACATACACCAAAACAAGGCAATAGATTTACAAACAGCTGATCAAATACATATATTCATCCAGCCTGGAAACAATATCTCAAATGCACATCATATAATGAGATTGTCCACTGAAATGCTGCTTTTGACTATGACATTGTTGGCAGATAATTTCACTTGCAACTATTCATAATTGCATTAAAAAACAGGTTAATACAATTTTTGCCTTTAGCTTGTTAAGATATTTTAAACTAAAACTATGCTTTTTTAAAAAAGAAAAAAGCTGATCGGAAATCTTATAGCCTGTTGCAGTGGGTAGAAAGTAAGAATTCTCTCTGAAAAGATATTTCTATTCACATAGAGATATGCTATAGCCTAAAGAACACCCCTTGCCACTGGAGGTCTGCAGAGTGAGCATTTATCCTGTAAACACTGTAACAGTGATCGTCTGTCCTCCCCTGTTCTCAGTGGAGAGTCTTGCTTTGGAGAATGTCTTGCGGTGACTTACTAAATTCAGGCTATTTCAATTAGTATTACTGCACATTAAAAATTAATTGCATTACTGAGTGGATTAAGGTTTAAATTTCAATGCTACAGTATGTGCATGAGAAATGACAGCTCAAAATCAATGCCCCTTGGCCTGCAATCGGAAGGGTGTATACTTGAACAGCGCGGGCCTGGCGTCACTGGCTGAACCATTTTAAAAGACTTGATAGTTCAATTGAAGGTGTGTCAGCTCTAATTCTACATTTTAGTTTGAATGCTGCGCAGCAGCCCAGCCTTATAAAAAGAAAAACAGAACAAGAGTTGCCCTAACCATTTGGAAAAACAAATGGACACAGGTACTAAAATTTTAACAGAAGAGGGGTTAGACTGTCACCCCAAATTTACAAAGAATAACTCTCAAGCTAAAACCTTGTTCATAACTCTGTTTAATAAGAACATGAGATCCCTGACTGAAATCCACACTATTTTTTATCAGTTACTGAGCCACAGTGGTTGGTCAGGGTTAGGAAGTCGGCTATTCTGTAAAGTATGTGCGCGCTCAGTTACTCAGTCACGTCTGACTCTTCTGCAAGCCAGGTACCGCGGCCCTCCAGGCTCCTCGCTCCGTGGGATTTCCCAGGGAAGAACCCTGCAGCAGGTTGCCATTTCCCCCTCCAGGGGATCTTCCCGACCCAGGGATCGAACCTGTGTCTCCAGCATTGGCAGGCGGATTCTTTACCACTAAGCCACCTGGGAAGCCCCTATTTTGTAAAGAGATAATACTCATATGTACAATACTCACAATAACTTTATTCTGTGTTTTAAGGAAGCTCAAGAAGATACAGAAAATACCAATCTTTCCCTAAACAGTGATCCTGCATTTAAGCCCCCAGTAAATTATTAAATCTTTCTGGGGGAAGGGTCAAATGAATTGATCATCCTGAGGGTGAATTTATAACATCTAGATGAGACATATGAAAAGAAATGGGTCATTTTTATTCACCGTAAATGTGTTCTTCTAAGAAGATGAAGATGAGGAACATTATGAACAGGGTCGACAGCGTAAAGAGGCATCAATAAGGTCCCACCAAGCCACCCAGGGACCCGGGTTTGGAACTGAACGGTGATTGGTATGGGCTAAGAGAAAAAACTCGCTGCCTGCAGCGTTCCTTAAGATCCCCTCTGTGTTGCACCGGTGGCCAGGAGCAAGTTCACCGGCAAGAGAGTAAAGGAGATGGGAAGTAATAATAACAATAAAAAGAATAATCTGGTGCAAATGGACCCTAAGGTGTAGTAGTGATCCCCGTGCAACAATCACCCTTCACTGCAATTTACTGATGTGGCTTCATTACAATACAGCATATAAAGGGGCAACGTACCATGTGGACTCTTTGAAAGCTGTGTGGTTTGAAGCAGCACACGCCACCCTAGCAGGCGCTGCTTGGGGAGCTAGGTCAGATTGGGCAAAAGTGAAATTCCCTGCAAAAAAAATTAAATAGAGATGCAACATGTGTACAGCTTGGTGATGTGTGGGGGGAGGGCGGGGTAAGAGGATAAAAGGTTAGCAGGGAAAGGTGTTTCCTTTGTGAACTATTAAAGGCATTTCAAATTAATCTGAATTAAAACATCCTCTGAAGAGGTAACAAGTTGTGGCTCTGTTAAAAGGAAAAGATAAAGGATGTGATGTTTCCTGTTTGGGAAAGAGAAACCAGCCCTCTGTTTCCTATTCTGATTCGCTGTGAAATGAACTTAAACTGTGCTCTTAGGTGAACTTCAGCGCTGTGCATTCAGGCTACTGTTATTTAAAAGGAGAACCTGACTGGCTTTTCCCATTCTCGCCTGCTTCAGCTGAAGGTCTTAGTTTTCAGCCAGTGCTCAGAAGATGCTGAAGCAATGTGTTAAGGGGAAAAAAAGAGATTCTTTCCTCACCAAGGATCATTGAGTATGTCATTGGTTAATTCTTGTTCTATGCTCCTCATTAGCATGACTCTCAAGTTTCTGGTTATCATATCCGAAATATTAAGACATAATAACTACGAAGGTGCAGATAATTGGATATTAACCAGAACATACTTGACTGGGCAGGAGGTAGGGCCCTGCTTAAACTAATCCTGAAATATATTAATCACCAATTAATGAAAGGGTTTCGAATTCATTTTCTATTACAGAACACCTCCGAGTATCTAAGCTTTTTCTAACAAAATGACTTGGAATAACAAGGTAGAAATAAGGAATACGGCCATCTGATGGTAGCTTGAATTAATTCTTCACAGCCTGTTGTCAAGTAATCATGAAAACTACAGTTCAAGCCTTGATTACAGTTATGAAGCCTGATGGGAAGAAGTGGGGACAATTTCCAGTGTTCAGTGGCTTTGGTTTCAATTCCAAATTTATTCCTTTCAACGGCAGAGCCCTGGCTAAATATTTCAGCAGAGAGCTGTCATAATATTGTCTGAGTCTTTCAGCTTAGGCAGACCTTGAGCCCTCCAAGCTAACAACAGATGTACTCTTAAAACCAATTAATAGGAGCCTGAGAGGTCTAGCAAAGGCATGCTCTGTACATAGTAAACAGGAAGTAGTAAGAAGGTGATGAATATATTGCAGGATTAAAAACCTTGACTAAGCAGTGATCGAAAAGTCACCACCACGTAGATGGAAATAAAGTAATGCTGAGAAAAGAAAACAGAAAAAAAAAAGAAAGAAAACAGGAGGAGGACCATAGAAGGGAAGTCAGTCGTTATAAAACCCCCCACTAAGCTTCCCAGAAAAACTTCTGCACCTATTTCACTGAGTTAGAGAAATGGCTACCAAAACGCCATTCATCTTTAAAAAATTTTCTCAGGACATTATTCTCACAAACAGATTCTCATATCTTTTCCTATGTAAAACTGTGGCTCCCAGATTCTAGGAAAAAAAGATTTACACATTTTTACATCAGAGAAAATAAGGTGTTTGGCTGAATGCAACATAAGTCAGGGACTGAAATAATGCCATCTCTCCGTTTTCCCTGCCTTAAGTCACTTGACGTGATGAACATTGTAAGAAAACTCCTATTATCTCAGAGTTTTCTTTTTACTTCTGTTGGGGGTTGAATTTAATTTTAATAGTTCTTAAATAAGCACTCACGGCGGATGAACCAAGATACACAGGCAAGTCGGCCCTTTTATCAACAATTTTGCCATAGAAATACACAAACATTTCAATGGCTCTTCATTAGCAAACAAATCAACAAGTGATATTTTAATGCCTGACTTTATTCCATCTCTGTGGGGACTGTAGTTGAGAGTGTGATGTACAGTACAGAGAAAAGAATCATCAGCCACAGCGTCCCAGGGCTCTCTCCATTGAGGACTTCGCAGCCTCCGCTTAAAGAGTGCATTTAATTGACTGATAGACAGTAGCTTCTTTGTTCACAGAAGACAGCGAAGTAATGGCAGCTTGAAAATCGTACCATCTACAGGGTCTCCTGAGACTAGTAACAGGGGGATATGTGTCAGGAATAAATAAATAATCTAATTATTAAGCCACTTCCTGTCAAGTTAACTCCAATTTGTTGGCTTTTGAAGGCAACAAAACGAGGCATTTTTCCTCATTATGCTTCTCTTTTTATACCAGTGGTAATCACAGGCGGATTAAAGGGTGCCTGATTGCTTTTCTTTCTTTCTTTTTTTTTTTTTTTTGTCAAGGAACTGAGAAGCAGCCAACAGTACAGAAAAACAGAGTTGGGGTTAGAAGAAATTTCATGCTTGTCTCCTTTCCAGCTCCCTAACAGCCCACACGGCTGCCCCATACAGAGCCGCCAGCTGTACAGCAAATGTGTACCCTCCAACTGAGGCCTACCGGGCCACAGGCGCCGTTCTGAGAGCTGTGAGATACCTTGCAATCTTGGCAGGTAGCTGCTGCTGTCATAGGCATAATTCTAAAGGTGACCTAGGAAGCTCATCAGCTCACCAAACGCAACAATATGAGCCGCTGAAGTTCAACACCCACTCTCCACATCCCTTTGTTTACTTGCTAGGAATGGCCCTGCGACCAGGAAATCACCTATGGAAATAGGTCATCAGCCACCTTTTCTCTTGATGCGTCTGAACTGATCCTGCGGAATTAGGTCATGATGCCTACGCGTATCTGGGTCTGTGTATGTGTGTTGTGTGTGTGTGTGTGTAGGATCCCTCTATTTATCTTTGGTGGATGACTTTACCCGCCCTCCATTCAGAAATGTTTTGCAAACTTCATGCAGAAGCAGATAATCACCCCCATTTGATAATCAACATATCTAATGGTGAGTGGACGGGTATGCCCTGTGGGATATTCTCCAGCAAATCAAAGTGTGTTAGTCACTCAGTCATGTCTGACTCTTTGTGACCCCATGGACTGTAGCCCGCCAGGCTCCTCTGTCCATGGGATTTCCCAGGCAAGAATACTGGAGTGGGTTGCCATTCCCTTCTCCAGGGGATCTTCCCGACCCAGGGATGGAACCTGGGACTTCTGCATTGCAGGCAGATTCTTTACCACCTGAGCCTCCAGGGAAGTCAAAGGAGAGGACAAAACCAGAGCCAGAAGCCCCACCAGCATGTCTCAGACAGTCACATGGAACTTTCCATCTGGCACAGACTCTGCCCAGTGTCTCTGTACAGAGCCTAGGAAGGCAGGCTGGCATCTCCGTAATTCTGCTTGGGAACAACATTCTTATGAAGTCTCTTTTAGGACCATGTGTTCTAAAAAGGAACAAGAAACTGGATCTTCCATCTGTCAGTGGGCTCAGTGAAAACCCCCAGCCTCAGGGAAAACATGACGAGAAATGTCTGAGAAGCTTTCTTAAGGGCTTATAAGTTAGAAACTCCACTAACCACCAGTACTTTTCACTCTTGTAAATTAATGCTGCTAGACGCAGGCTAAAACACAAAACAAGGGTTAATATTCTGGTGTGTCTTTTAATAGCTTAACACTGACATAAGAGAGAGGCCCCAAAGATTTTCCTGAAAAGTGGCTTCAGAATCCAAAGAATCAAGATGAGCTCTTGAAGACTGGATCTTATTCCAAAAAGATTTTTTTTTTAAGGTCTTTTTGCTTTCATATTAAACTGTCTTTGTTTTTAGGAAGGCTGATAGTATAGAGGAGCTTGGTCATTTCTGTGTCCCCACTTTGCACTCGTTCAACAGTGTAGCCGTGTTCTATTTATGCCCGTGTATGTCCTTTTTGAATATATCCTGAATTTTTGTTAAATTGCGCAGATAATTAAACCCTCTTCATATTTACAGTCTGCTTCATTGGTACCATGAATTCTGTTTTCAGTTACTGTCTGCGGATTCCCTCTCTGAACGATTTCATACGAAGCAATAACACTTCATTTTACATAAGTTTTATCTGATGTCCCCATACAGAGCTGCCAGCTGCCAGCAAATGTGCGGTTCTCAAACTGAGGCCTGCCGGGCCACAGGCGCCGTGCGGAGAGCTGTGAGGCATCTTGCTGTCACTGGCAAGCTTTCTTTGCCATCGCTGTGACCATCACCCCACACTGCACACAACTTAAAATCATCTGATTATTAGAATTTGTGGCCCACACTCCGTTTTATCCTTTATTTAAATCTATCCCCAGATCACACATTTGTTTAAATGTTTTGGCTGGTTTACAAATCATGCCGCCATCTGCACAGTAGGTGTGACACCATTTTTTTTTAGACCAAAGTTACGTGGCAAACAAAGATAAAGTCATTTGAAATGCTTTGGTGTTTGTTATTCTGCCGGGCTCACTTGGACCAACTCGAAGAAATAAATAGAATTATCTGTGTAAATCGATGAACATCTATGAAAAACAACACCCAGCAGAATGCCGAGCTTGCTCCATTACCTACGTTAATATCATGACAGCTGAGGAGAGATGACCTGGCCCACTTCTCATCTCTCCTGTACAGATGGCTATTAAAGAGAAAGTATCCCTTTTGTATGGTCCATGTAGAAACCCTTTATGGGCTTTTCAAATAAGCCAGCATTGCCCACATGAGGGTAGCTTTCTGTTACCATTAAACTGCCCAGATTTCATCTTTTTTAATCCAGCTCTTGATGAAATTAGCCAGTATTTCAACATATTTAACACCAAATGCTTATTTCTTAATTCCCTGAGTTTTGTAAGCAATCAACTGAAGATGACTTAAAAAAATTCAATAGTCTTCTCATTTAGAGCTCATGTAAACTCCAGAGAACTTACGGACTTTGAGCTTCTCAGGACAGTGCAGGTAGACACACATATAGAAACAGCGACTCATATACACATTGTTGTAGATCCACCATAATCATGTTTTTTAAAAAGCACTCAATGAGAGCTTAGCATTTAAACAGCAACATGCCTCTTTATCTTCCTATGCAGAGATACATATCTTTGGATATTTCCCCTTCAGACACATAAAATCCCAAACCACTACAAACCTCAAAATATTGGTTTTAGTCTATTCTGACGCAAGAGCACTCCAGTTGGAATGTTTCAGAAGTGATGCTGAATATTACAAAACTAATGATGATGAGTCGCATAGCACACCATCTACCAAAGAAACAGAAGGAAAAGGATGCCATTTGTGACCTTGGGCATCAAGCAAATTTCAGAATATATGAATGTCACTTGCCACAAGCACAGGCAGAAATCTCAGCACATTGTACAAAACTGACCTATGCATTTTTTCTATCTTAATATCAGTGATTTATATCACATGGAACAAAATACATAGGGTAGGTATTATCCTGTGTGCACTGCAGAAAGCTTGAATCCTTTCCTTGATATTTTAAAAATTGCAACTATCATAAAGCATGGAGTATTAGAGATTTGAATAAAATTAGTCAATATCTATGCATCCATGTTTTTATATTAGATGTCGTTTATAGTCCCAAATTCTAGTTTTGCTTCACTAAGAGTAAATACATTTACTGCTTCCAATGCACTAAGTGTCACCCTGATCCATCTGGGACACATCTGTTACTGACTTTTTGTTGATTTCCCCCTTTTTTTCCAAGAGTATACTCTGCCACCTTAGCTACAATTGTGCTATTCCAACTGGTCTTTCTGATCATATGAAAAACAAACTTAATAAGTAATCATTTCTAAGCCAATTTTAAACAATTCTTAGGTAAATGGTTTGTACTCATTCCCTCCAGATTCTCCATCCAAGAACTTTGAAAGCAAGGGCTGGAAATGGCTATGCTATACCCTGGCCACTTGTCCTCCAAAGGCTATGACCGTAGCAATCAATTCCAAGGATAATGGTATTTCTCCCCTTTGATCATTTCTTTGTCAAGCTGACTGGCCTTCGATGGTGAGCTTACTGCTGGTTGTCTACCACCAGCCGCTCGCAATTTGCTCACTCTGTTTCATGAGACAGTTGTTTGTGGCTGTTTGGAACACATTGGTCTCTTTGGGGATTTATGCGCTAGCTGCAATGCCAACCTCTGTAGTGATAAAAATTTCTTTCGAACTAAAATAGATAATTAGAGGCTGGTAATTATTGGTCAAGAATTATCAGAGTGAAAAAAATTAAGCTTCTCATAAATAGTTCTTGGCAATGTCATCTCTTTATATTATCGTATGCCTAACAACCCTTTATTCAGAGCACTTACAAATTTACTCTACTGCTGTTGAGCCTCATAATTTTATATGAGGCAATCCCTTTGCTGGGTGAAACACATTTACATTCTCTGGTCTCATCACTATCTGTGCTAATCCATACCAAATAATAATAATAATAGAAATATCAAAGGGGGGGAAACAATAAATATTTACTGTGCTGATAGAAGGAGAGTGAACGATGAATTAAAGGACACAGTGCCCAATGGCTTCTTTCTGCATTCTCAGGTCAAAAGCCAATGTAAACTATGGGAAAGAAACAAAGGAAGACCAGAAAAAATGTTTCATCTGTGCAGACTTTAAAAGAGGGAAATCTTTCCCCCAGGAAAGCTGTTAAAGCGTTTTGTAGCTCTTGGAGGGGGTTGGTGTGTGTGTACGTGTGTGTGTGGGTAAAGAAGAGAAACCTCTAAATACTCGCTGGTCTGATTTCTTACTGAAACTGTGTCAAAATGCGATCGAGAGTGAGGTTTTCTTTTTTCCTTAATAGACATAAGTCAAATCCCCAATGCATGTTTATTGAGTAATTATTCCTGCAACTCAAAGCACGTGTCCACACCTCACTGCAAAATGGCACTTCGGCACAGCATCTCCAGTGTATACCTGGTGGAAACACTGATGGGTTTCCTTTCACAAATGTCCCTGGCCAACAGACTGAGACCAGCACATCCAGAAAGAAGCGTGGAGGATCCCTGACATTGAGACTGCATTAAAACATGTGTGCTATGTAGAAGCAAATGCAAATGACTTGGTCAAAGAAGGAATTTAAAGTCACACTTCATTGGGTCATCTGCAGACCCTGTTTTCCATCAGGTGACATAATCTCTCCTCCAGACTGATTGAAATGGAAAACAAAATCTGTAAAAACACTATAGGCCCTCTTAACAAAAAGAGTAAGAGGCTTTTCAGATAGCCTCTAATCCCTCTTCCTTGCTAAATGTCCAGTTGAGATTATTTTTTGATTAGACAAAAAAACATATACAGATACACAACCTAAAAATACCTACCCTCAATGGAGGTATTTTAGCCAAAAGAATCATGCTGCCTGGCTCATTTGAAAAACTAAGCATCACACTGGGATTTTAAAAAGGGATATCTTAGCCTTTGTGACATCCTCCTGGTACACATTCTCTCTCTCTAGATACTAACAATGCAGAGGGGAAGAAATATAAGGACCTGGATACATGGTCAACAGTTATAACAATTAAATGGCTACTATTCTTTTGTTTAGGCCTCAAGTATAAGAGAATTACATATTTTATTATTAAAAAATAGCATGAATATTAACTACCTAGGCCCTCTGTGAAAAGGAATAGAATTTTCTTCTCTGATGGAAGGTGAATTGTTAAACGTTCAGATCCCAAGAGGAGGTGAGTGTCATATTAATCCACCATAAGGTAGAGGCGGGGAAGCTTTGGGAAAATACTAATGATGCAAGGAATATTAAGAGAAATAGCAAATGAAAGGTATAAAGCAATTTTTAAAAAGGACCAGGCCAAATCAATGAACATTTTGGACAAATGATACTAAAATAAAAAATTCTTCTCATGCTCAGCATTCCATTCAGATTCTACTTGGCAAAAGAACATTAATAATGTGTTGAAAATATATTCCATTTGTTCAGCTGGGCCCTGGGATAAATAATAAATCCAGAACCAAAAACAAGTTTACAAAGAATAAAACTAATCAGAAGCACAATGTTCCACTAAATTTTCCATAAGCTGCAAACTTCCAAGAAATATTTTCACTAACACCCTTGTAAAACTGTGGCCTAATGCAGAATCATGACTGACTGCCACCAGTAAGCTTTACTCAAGAAATAAAGAGATGGAAAATATTAACACTCATATTTGGAAAGACAAATTCATTTTTTCTAACCCATGTGTTTCCCCCCATGCCAGTCCATTTTGAAAGTTTACATAGAGTATTTTTTGGAATCCAAAACAGAAAGGAAAACGTAAGAAACATTTCAGTCTCTCTTACATGTTCTCATTATCTTCTGAACACTCAGTAAAACTGTCAATGTTATTCTGGCACATTTAAGAGTATTTCCATTTAATGCGGAGGAAACTCACTAGTAATATTAGTACTTATATCTGGAAAATATAGAGGAAAAAGTAACCTATATTTTAGCTGTTAGGTATAAGCTGCATATCGTATAATTAAACACTTAGTCTTTTGTAAACTGTAATCCTCCTAAAGATCATCATTAGAAAACTATAAAGCAAATCCTACTAAAAACCTATTAATAAACTTTCCAACATGCTTTTGACTTCATCTTCATTAATAGGTACAAGGTCATTAGAAATTTTGTTACAGCTGGTTGTAAGGATCAGTAATTATAATTGGAGCAACCCTTCTATTGCACCCTCTTAGAATGCAGCTGATCAGGTGTATGATAAAACTTGTTTACCCCTGAAAAGGAGTTCAGAGTTTAAAATGCTGAATTTTCTTTCCTAAGAGTTTGATAGACAGAGAGCATGAGGTTGATCACACTTTTGAAATACCATATCACAATAATTTATGATATTATAAAATACCATGAAAGTAGTATGAAATAAAAAAAAACTCACATCATGTAAAAACACAAATGAGTGACAAAAATAGTATAAAGTAATAGCAATTGTCATTTTACTAGTAGAAAAAGATCTGCTTGATAAAGTTTAATTGGCTGGTAAAATTCTTAGTGTTATTATGAAGTGCTTATCAAATTAAAACATAGGAGGTAACCCCAGAGGAATTAAGGGATAATGGGACAATAAGAGTAAGTGAAAAAATTATCCTTTTAGCTGTAGCCCATGTGAAAAATGCAAAATCCCTGAAAACACAGGCTTAGAGTAACCTCAGAGATCTTTACCCGAACTGCTTTTATAAAAATCTGCATAAAATTTGGTGGGGAATAAAAAATGATGACTGAATTCTTTACATGATCTTTATGATCATGATTATTTCCAGGCTGTTGAAACCATACATATAAAATTATTTTATGGCAATTTAAATTATTTATGTTTCCCTATCACAAAAACTCACCACTTTAGATTTGGATACAAAGATGCTTAAGCAACACACAGCAGTGCCATTACCATAATAACTTCTGAAATTAAAACCTGTCTAAAACTCTATGGAAAGCTAACATCCAGTTCATTAACCATTCCTGTTAGTTTTCAATAATGCAAAAATGATTAGAAGTTTAATTTGTTAATCACCTGTGTTTTGACTGGCAGTAGATATATAATCCTCTGCAGAAGTCTAAACTAGCCCTTGCAGAAAATAAAATGTGCTAATGCCTTATCAGGCCTAATAATAGTAATAAAAAAAATCAATCATGCCTAGGTAAATCATTGATGGCTGAACAATTAATTCATCTTTAACTCTGTTTAATTATATAGGCATTGTACACAAGGAAGAGGAAAATCTGTCTATAAGAAGGTTCGGAGTGTCACTTACCAATCATGTGATTTGCAACATGCACCTGAATATCCCATTCATTGTAGAAAACCATCTGACACTTGATGCACTGATAGGTCTTCTTCTGAGAAAACAAGTATAAACAGAATTACTTAGACACATGCATATTTTTATTTTTTTCTTTAGGAAAACAAAAAACAAAAAAACCAACCCTACCTGATCACAGAATTTTCCCGAGACCATGGTCTTATATATGTTGTTAACTAAACATCTGTAGGGCCACGTGGGCAAAATTCTGTGAGTTCCCTACTATGACCCATGGCTTGATCCAACCATTATGATTTTCGTTGCAAACAGTTGGAAGAAATGAAGACACATAATTATAGTACAATACATGTTTAAAGATTCCTACTTTATAAAAACAGAAGTTGGTATTGAAAATACATGTAAAGCGTGGCTGAGTTTCAGAAACCTGTGTCTTTGAGGATCAGGCACACTTTCATTCTGAACAACATAACTGCAGGGTTGCTTCAAGATACCCACACAAAACAGCCAGTAAGTGAAGATTCACAAAATCTAGCTAAGAGATTTAGAGACGATAATTTTTAGCTGAAGTATGAAATTTAGATGATGTTTCAGAACTTGCTGAACACTAGCATTTAAATACATATCTCCTATAAAGAAATCATGTCATATTGAACATTCTAAAACCGTTTCATCATTACACAAAAGTCTTGTGAATAGACAGAACAGGATTTATTATAATTCTTGTACCATAAATAAAGAAACTGAGGTCCAGGGAAGTAGAATAATGTGTCTAGTGTCACAGTGCCTTACAGCTGGGAAGAGAAATAAGTTCTCTCTCTCTTTTTCCCCCAAACTTTAAACTTTCTATTTTGTATTAGGGTACAGCCGATTAACAATGTTGTGGGAGTTTCAGGTGATTAGTGAAAGGACTCAGTCATACATATACATGCATCCATTCTCCCCCAAATCCCCTCTCCCATCTAGGCTAGCACATAACACTGAACAGAGTTCATTGTGCTACACAGTAGGTCTTTGTTGGTTATCCATTTTAAATATAGAAATGTGTACATGACCTTCCCAAAGTCCCTATTTTTTCCTTCTGACAACCATAAGTTTGTTTCTTAAGTAAGAAAAACACTGACAATCACCAAGGAGGATTTACTGCGCTGAGCTGTAAATGTGAGTCTCTTTCTGTTTTCTTTTTTTTTTTCCATTTATTTTTATTAGTTGGAGGCTAATTACTTTACATCATTGCAGTGGTTTTTGTCATACATTGAAATGAATTAGCCATGGATTTACATGTATTCCCCATCCTGATCCCCCCTCCCACCTCCCTCTCCACCCGATCCCTCTGGGTCTTCCCAATGTACCAGGCCTGAGCACTTGTCTCATGCACCCAACCTGGGCTGGTGATCTGTTTCACCCTAGATAATATACATGTTTCGTGTTTTCTAAGTTCATTTGTATAATTTCTTTTTAAATTCCACCTAAAAGGGATGTCATACAATATTTCTCCTTCTCTATCTGACTTACTTCATTCAGTATGACACTCTTCAGGAAATAAATTCTCAATTCTAAAAGTAGGGCTCTCTGATAAAGTCAGCCTTTACGATTCTTCATCTTTATCTCCATGTCCCCTATATGGCTTAGTACATATTAGATGAACTCAATAAGTAAAGTATTGCTTTTAAGTTTTCCAGAACACAGTTACATAATTGCCTTTATGATGAAACTTGATAGTTACAATTAAAAACCACCTTGGAAAACAAAATAAAGCATTATGAAATAATCCATTTGAAACTCTCCCGAAAGTGAGAAAACGACATTTGTAAAATCACATCAATGACAGTTTGTTAAGACTTTCTTACAGAATTACCACTTCATTGGCAGTCATATAAAATTGCTTTACTAATGGTACCAAGAGAAAATATCAGTCTGTCAACTGCAATTAATTTTAAAGAACTCAACAAAATCAAAGTTAAGCAAAAAAAAAAAAAAAAAAGTCGCATCCTTTTATTAGTAGTTAAAATGATAAATGCTTTTAAAGTAAAGTTTTCTTAATTATTTTCTCTTAACATAGTATTTGCTTCTGTGTCAGAGGATGGTATTCCTTGAACAACACAGAAATGCAGGCTGATTTCCAGCAGACGCTTTCTACATAATCTAATAGGCCTTGTACATTAGGCATGTTGTGAATTGAGTGTGCTGGGTCTAAATTTAACACGGACTTGAAAAACCCTGACAATCACCAAGGAAGATTTACTGCGCTGAGCTGTTTGCAAGATGCTTTTGATGGTGACATATAGAGCAACATGTGTTGTGTAAATAACATCGCTCCCTTTTTTAACAATATTTCCCTTTAGAACTAGTTAGAAAATATTTCTTACTCCCAGATGACCTACATTATATATTGTTTATTAGCATACTTCCAGCATCATTCCTGATATGTGACCTTGCTGAAAAACAAAGAAACATAAACTTAATGGCTAGTCTTTTCTCTTGTTAGCACAGTAAAACATACAATATGTCGAAAACTGTCTCCAAAAATGATGACTGATGAATATGTTGGTGGAATATACTAGGGCTTTTTTTTTCCTTTGTCTAATAATAAAGAATAAAATCACTTGACAAGCCAAAATAATAAAATACCAGCACTTACTACTGCCTTCAAAATGAACTGACACATTGGAAGCTCTGTGTATATCAGTTTTCTTTATCACTGAAAGAAAATGCTTTTGTCACTACTGCTGATGATTCAAATACTAATTCTACTCTGAAGACAATATCTAAAATGTTACTTTCTATTAAGAGAGTCATAGTCTGATGTACAAGCTCTTAAATTTGGGACTAGATAGAGTAAGAATTTAATGTGATCAAAAGTACGGTCTTAAAATGCTATAACTTAAACTTCATCTCGTCAGACATCTCATATCTCCTAAATAAAAAGCAGTGATACAGAAATTTGGATGTGCTGTGGTTTTCTTTTTAAAGCTTTGGTATAAAATTCTTTTTTTTTTTCCCCTTGGTTTGGGATTGACATGCACACAGTGCTGGGTTTAAAATGGATAACTAATAAGACCCACTGTATAGCACAGGTAACTGTGCTCGATATAATGCAACAACCTAAATTGGAAAAGAATTTGAAAAAGAATGGATATGTGTAAATGAATAACTGAATTACTTTGCTGTACATCTGAAACTAACACACTAGTGTTAATCACCTATACTCCAATATAAAATAAGAAGTTAAAAAAATAATAAAATCTATTTAAAAATAACAGACATAAAAAATAGCCCATACAGACTACTAAAAAATAAAATTCATTTTTTACCCTCAAATTTTTTAAACTAATGTTAAAATTACCTTTAAAACATTCCTTATTATAATTATAGGCTCTTATTCCTTTTTGTAATTATAGACTCTTATTCCTTATTATAATTACAAAATATATAATTATATATTATAATTTAGCAAAATATTTGAGAGACCCCTGCCTCTATATCATCTTTAAGTAAAGTGACACACACCATCTTTAAGCAACGTGACTGTTAACTTCTGGAAGTGTTGGCCCCGGGGGCTCATGCCCTTGGAGGTAGTCATTGTAGCTCTGTACAGCTGAGTTTATGAAGGAATTCTTCCTCATTCTCAGCCCAAATCGATTTTTCTGCTACTTTGACTCGATGGTCCTAGGTTCAGGCTCTGAAGCTATAAAGAACCAGTTGAGTTGAGCTTCTTGTCGATAGTGACAGTAACAGGAACCCCTTTGTAGACTGAAAATAGAGGTTCGGCTTAAGAAATGCTTTAAGCAACTTTCACCAGCCTTGTTACTTTCTTCCACGTTAGTTTT
This sequence comes from Odocoileus virginianus, assembly GCF_023699985.2. Taxonomy (NCBI): domain Eukaryota; kingdom Metazoa; phylum Chordata; class Mammalia; order Artiodactyla; family Cervidae; genus Odocoileus; species Odocoileus virginianus. The sequence goes on from NC_069695.1 coordinate 26,416,464, forward strand.
TTCAATAAATAGAGCTCTAAATCAAGCACAATACTCCCCGGACACCCTGGCCCAGAGTAAAGAAGGACTGTCCCCTCCAGCAGGACAATTGCTTCCATCTATATGGGCTCCCCTGGTGGCTCAGATGGTAAAGAATCTGCCTGCAATGCAGGAGACCTGGGTTCAATCCCTGGGTCGGGAAGAAGAAAATAGAATCCCACTCCAGCATTCTTGCCTGGAGAATTCCATGGACACAGGAGCCTGGTGGGCTATAGTCCATGGGGTCGCAAAAGAGTCGGACATCACTGAGTGACTAACACTTCCATCTATATAGAGGACAGCCAAAGAAAGTCAAGTGAGATCATTTCTTTTAAAAGCACATAAAAGTAGAAACAGAACTTCCATTGTTTGGGCTCCAGATTGGCCTTTATCAACGCTTAAGTTGTCAATTTACTTGAAATGCTAATTCAGTACAATTTTTAAAAGAGACTTTTTTTTTCATTAGCCTTTTTTTAATGTGCTACTTGGGAGTGGAGTTGTCATCTCCTGATTGTTCTCTTTTGTTTTCTGATACTGATAGATGTAATTATCAAGGATACAACTTTTTCCCAGCACCTCATTATTTTTGATTGATTTTGAGAACAATTTAAATGTGCCTTTTTGACATTCTTGTTTTCAGTGATACTATGGTTAAGGTACTCAGAGACTTTGAGAAAAGAGCATCTCATAAATTTAAAAAAAAATGATTAAGATCTCTAATAATGTATACTTAAAAAAACCACATTATTCTGATTAACCTCCTTCCCCATTCAATCTATATTCCATTAGGACTTAGGCTTCACATTTAGCCTCATCAAATTAAAAAAAAATTATACTTTGTAGTTGTAATTGCTTTGATTTTTTTTAAAACAAAACACTAAAGTATAAAAAAACATCAATGAGTCCATGGTAATCCTCCAAAACCAAAAAGGAAAAAAAAAATCTCAGCTGCTGCCATCGAAGAGACAATTATACAAATCTCTTGTTCTGAAAATTGATAATAAAGTCACAGAAGCATCATGATTTTTTAGGAGGAAGTGTAGTTCATGCTTTTTTGATGAGGGAAAGCTTTTCTTTACCAAAGGCTGACAGTAAGAGATGACAAAATTAGAAATTCACCATCTTGCAATGCTAATAAAATGGTCCAGGATAATTATTAGAGTGTTAGTGGCTCAGTTGTGCCTGACTCTTGGCGACCCCACGGACTGTAGCCCACCAAGCTCCCCTGTCCATAGGATTTCCCCAGGCAAGAATACTGGAGTGGGCTGCCATTCGCTTCGCTAGGGAATCTTCCCGACCCAGGGATCAAACCCAGGTCTCCTGCATTGCAGGCAGATTCTTTACCACTTGAGCCACCAGGGAAGCTCATTAATGGATGCTCAAACTGTGAGGAGAAAGGTTTTTCAGAGAGACACAGTTCTCATCCTTTGACAACAGCAAACAGAAAGGTGTATGTCCCTTCACAGTGACTTATTTGGTGGTACTCACTATAATCAAACTAGTTAGCTTACAACTACCAATAGCTGACATTATGTCTCTCTCAATGTGATGCACTATGAAGCATAATACATCATAACAAAGTATTCCTATCTAAAATATATGTGTGAGTGCTAAATCACTTCAGTCTTGTCCAACTCTTTGAGACCCTATTGATCAAAGCCCACCAGGCTCCTCTGTCCATGGGATTCTCCAGGCAAGAATACTGGAGTGGGTTGCCATGCCCTCCTCCAGGGGATCTTTCTGATTCAGGGATCGAACCCACATCTCTCACATCTCATGCATTGGCAGGTAGGTTCTTTACCACTAGCGCCACCTGGGAAGCTCCTACATGAATCTAATTAAGCCATTAGATGAAACATCCAATTTTCAGGAAATGCAGGGAGAGAGGAACAAGTGAGAGAGAGTAACAAGTGTTTCTTTGCAGAAAAAAATTTACACAAATCCAGAACAGTCTTCAAAACAAAAAATACACTAGGCCAGTTATCTTCAAAAAGTTAATGTTTAAGGGAGAACAAAACTGGAGAGACTGTTCTCAAATAAAACAGAGAAGAGACAGCAGTAAATGTAGTTTGAGGTGAATGCAACGTGTGGTTTCTGATTTAGGGAGAAAACAGATATAGAAATATTTGGGGGGAAATGTGAATCTCACTAGGTTATTAGACAATATTGGGGGATTACTATGTTAACTTTCTTGATGTACTATAATGGTATTATGATTACATGGGTAAATGTCCTTTTTATTAAGAGATGCAAACTGAATCTTTAGACATGAAATCGCATGATGTTTGCAATTTACTTTCAATAGATCCAGAAAAAAAAAAACATATAGTCACATATACATAAATATGGCTAAATGTCAACAATTATTAAATCTAGGTGCATGTGTGAGCAATTTAATAATAATAAATGAGAATAAATGGATAGGGTAACTCATAATATGTAGTTTTATCAACATTAAACCCCATTCCCACTGTTCACTTTACATTCCTGCACTTGGCACACACTAAAAATAATTTGTGCTTAGTTGTTACAAATAGCTTTGTGAACATTTTTGTATTGTTTGGAGGGATTTTTCTGATTTTTTTAAAAACAAATCTAACATATAAATGCTAAGAGGCAGGAACCATTTTTGATAATCATTTCTGTAGTAAAGTAATTATTTCTTACAACTGAATCATAAGCTTTCCATGTGGTGCTAATGGTAAAGAACCAGCCTCCAATGCAGGAGACATAAGGGATATGGGTTCAATCTCTGGGTTGGGAAGATCCCTGGAGGAGGGTATGGCAACCCACTCCAATATTCTTGCCTGCAGAATACCATGGACAGAGGAGCCTGGCAGGCTATGGTCCATAGGGTCTCAAAGAGTCAGACACAACTGAAGTGACTTAGCATGCATGCATTCACAACTGAATCATGTTTTACAATCTGTAAAAACTCTTACAGGTGAAAATCACTTGCAACAAAACTGTGAAAATAAAGGAGGGATTATTATCCTCATTCACAGATTAATTAAATGACAACTCATGAAGACTGTGAATACCATAACCAAGGACAAAATTCTTACCCTGGTTCCCACCCACTGGGTTTTAACACAGTTTAAACTCTGACATGATCATGGCATGATCATCATGATCCCTGAATCAAACTAAGATCATGGCATCCGGTCCCATCACTTCATGGCAAATAGATGGGAAAACAGTGGGAACAGTGGTAGACTTTATTTTTGGGGACTCCCAAATCACTGCAGATGGTGACTGCAGCCATGAAATTAAAAGACGCTTACTCCTTGGAAGAAAAGTTGTGACCAACCTAGGCAGCATATTTAAAAGCAGAGACATTACTTTGCCACAAAGGTCTGTCTAGTCAAAGATATGGTTTTTCCAGTAGTCATGCATGGATGTGAGAGTTGGACTATAAAGAAAAATGAGCGCCAAAGAATTGATGCTTTTGAACTGTGGTACTGGAGAAAACTCTTGAGAGTCACTTGGACTGTAAGGAGATCCAACCAGTCCATCCTAAAGGAGATCAGTCCTGAATACTCATTGGAAGGAATGATGTTGATGCTGAAACTCCAATACTTTGGCCACCTGATGTGAAGAACTGGCTCATTTGAAAAGACCCTGATGCTGGGAGGGATTGGGGACAGGAGGGGAAGGGGATGACAGAGGATGAGATGGTTGGATGGCATCATCAACACCATGGACATGAGTTTGAGTAGGCTCCAGAAGTTGGTGATGGATAGGGAAGCCTGGTGTGCTGCAGCCCAAGGGGTTGCAAAGAGTTGGACATGACTGAGTGACTGAACTGAACCTCTAATCATTTGCAGGAAGTTTTACAGTTGCATTTTAGATACATTTTGTTTTTTTTGTTTGTTTTTTTTTTTTTTAGATGTAGTGTTTTATTTTTTTAAGTTCTCATCTTTGATAGTTTAGACTGGGGGTTAAGGCTTTTTTTTTTTTTTCCATTTATTTTTATTAGTTGGAGGCTAATTACTTTACAACATTGCAGTGGTTTTTGTCATACATGGAAATGAATTAGCCATGGATTTACATGTATTCCCCATCCCAATCCCCCCTCCCACCTCCCTCTCCACCGGATCCCTCTGGGTCTTCCCAGTGCACCAGGCCTGAGCACTTGTCTCATGCATCCAACCTGGGCTGGTGATTTAGATACATTTTGAAAGAAGGTTCTCCTTAGAATTGTTTAGTGCTTTGAAAGTGAAAGTGGCTCAGTTGTGTCTGACTCTTTGTGACCCCATGGACTCTACAGTTCATGGAATTCACCAGGCTAGAATACTGGAGTGGGTAGCCTTTCCCTTCTCCAGGGGATCTTCCCAACCCAGGGATCAAACCCAGGTCCCCCACACTGCATGCATATTCTTTACCAGCTGAGCCACCAGGGAAGCCCAAGAATACTGGAGAGGGTAGCCTATCCCTTCTCCAGCAGATCTTCCCAATCCAGGAATCCAACTGGGGTCTCCTGCATTGCAGGCAGATTCTTTACCAGCTGAGCTTAGTGCTTTGGTCCCTGACAATGCCAGTGATGGCATGAGACTCACTGATGACACTCAGTGAACCATTTCTAGCCACTTATTACTAGTCCCAGACTCTTGACCAAGGTTGATGGAACAGGACTGGCTCCTCAAAGTTCCCAAGATTTTCTTCTGCATTCATTGTCTTGAAGTTTTATTGTCATATTTTCAACTGTATACTTATCTGTCCTGCTCAATAGTGAAAGAACAATTTCAACCTGAGCGTTCAAGTGTGTCTCCAATCCTGAAATTTTTTATTGATCATTTATTCAGCTTTTATGTATCTCTCACACATTCTCCTTTCACTTCCACTGGCACTCCTGGTAGACATAGATCTGCAGCCTCCCAGTCTATACTGCAAGTATCTTAACTATTTTTTTCATGTGTATCAGCTGTCCTCTTGTTCCAATCTACGTGATTTTCTCTGTACTTTCTCTAACCATTGGTTCTCTCTTCACTGGTGCTCAGTCTAGAGTTTATCCTATCTGCCAGAGCTTTTATTTCGATTAACATTTGTCATTTCTAACATTTCTAATTTTAAACACAAGTGCTCTTTAAAAAAAAATTCTACTTGGACTTGCTCCAAAATTTGTCACTCTTTTGAGTGAAAATCACACTTTCATTTATCTTTCTGAGCTCCTAAACATACTTATTTCAAAGTCTTTGTCAGACTGTTCCATATAATTAATTTCTCCTGGAGTAGAATCGTGGTCTCATAGCAGTTGGGTTTTATTTGTTTGTCTGCTTTACTACATGAATCTAATGAATCACTCACATATTTTGGAATCTTGGTTTGAAGCCCATTTGCAGTGAAAGAGTTTTTTATGTGCTCATTCCTCCCTTTCTAGTAGTTTTGCCATTGCTTCTACTTGGCCATCCAGGCTACCAGACCAGGCTAGGTCACACAGGGCATTTCCTGTGTGTCTGCTATGCTGCAGGGGTGTGACAGGGCCAGCAGAAGGCTAATTCAGTTTTAAGTCACAAACTGTATTTTTCTACCCCTTTAATTCTCCAGCTCAGAAGCCCGAGATTCATATACTGATCAACAACAGAACAATTCTTCTAGTTTCCTGTCATAAACAATGAATTTTCTCCCCAAGCCCTGCTCTAAGATGTAGCAGGTCTGGCTTTGTCCCATAGGTAACAAGAACCCTAATTAACCTTCTCATTTTAGGAATGGAGTTCAGCAGACCCTCTGCTTTAACCCTGATAACCACTTGGTTTTGAAATTTGGTTCTCAGATCTCAAAGATAGATATCTGTTTTGAACTTGACTAAATCCATTTGGTTTTCTCCCTTTATATTTTGTCTATCATTGTATACGGTCTGAGCATCAAAGCATGAAGTTACAGAACCATCTTTCAAGGACATTTCACAGCCCCTCTATGTCACCATTCCAAACTTTGGTGGTGGCTATCATGGAAGAATTAGTCTCCAACTCAGTCAGAACCCCCTGAAATTAAGATGTGCCCAATGATGCTATAACATACTCATTCCAAATAAACCCAGCAGTCTTAGTAGGAAAGCAACTTTAAGATCCTCTTTCTGCAATTAGTTACTATGCAGTGGCTTCATCATTTAGCTGTGTGACAAATCATTTAATGGCCCCGAGTCTTAGTTTCCTTCCCTGTAAATTAAAAATAATAAAACTCACATTTAAAGTTGATGTGAGAAGCAAGGAAGAACTATATAAAAGTGCTTACTACCATGCCTACCATGTAGCATGTCTGCATTAAATAGAACTACCTTTATTACTCTTTACTTGACAGGTTATTATGGGGATGGAATGGAATACCTGATGAGCTGCACGGCACAACAAAGTTGCTTGTCAAAGATTATTTCTCACTGTTTTATGTGGACTTGAAAAGTGCACTGAAATTTCTTTAGGGCTCCCCTGCTGGCTCAGTGGTAAAGAATCTACCTGTCAATGCAGGAGACATGGGTTCAATCCCTGGTCCAGGAAGAACTCACATGCCACAGAGCAAATAAGCCTAGGTGCCACAACTATTGAACCCGTGTTCTAGAGCCTGAGATCCACAACTGCTGAGCCCTCCAGCTGCAATTACTGAAGCCTGCAGGCCCCAGAGTCCGCGCTCAGCAAGGAGAAGCCGCTACATTTAGACGCCCACACACTGCAACTAGAGACGAGCCCCCACTTGTCACAACGAAGACCCAGCACAGCCAAACAAACAGACAAAAGTGTAAAAACCTCTCCTTAAACTAGAAGGCAGTGATTCAGATTGTATGGCAATTACCAAGGGTCAAACAAATGTTCATAAAATAAAATTTTAGAAATTAATAGCATGAAGAATGTCACAAGTTGGTGGCAGGGCTGTGGGGTGGGAAGGAAGAGGAGGACATGTAAAACATGTAGAACATGTAAAAAAGATTCAAGCTCACTTATGGAAAAGAAAAAAAAGCTGTTTTCAAGGGCTACAGCAATATGCATTACCATTCTAAGAACAGATATATTACACATGAGACATATATTTAAGATGAGTGGCACTTTTATCTGGCAGCATTTTGTTGGCAAGCAAATGGATATTCTATGTGAGTGAAAATAATGTACCTACAGCTTTCCACAAATACTTAATACTTCAGACATTTTACTAATTTAGTTTGGTCATTTTCCAAGTAATTCTGAATTTGTGTGAAAATAGGTCACTGAACAGAGAGGGGGGAAATGGGTAAAGTGAAATGAAAGCTACTAATGATGAAAAGTTCACCCAAGTAATTAATTTTAAAATGCCAGTATCAATCTTCTATTGTGTGTTTTTATGGTGGTTAAAAGGAAGACATTATAGCCTTACAGATATAGATATTAAAGACTGTATAAAACTTTACACAATGTATGGCATATGCTAAGAGCTTAATAACCAAGAGATATGAAACTCTTGATTCCTAAACTCAAGGAGAAAAGAACACACACACAGATTAAACTGTTATAAGGATTTTGCTCACCTAACATGGTAAGGCAGTGGAAACACACCAGATAGGAATGGGTTAATGTGGTCTATCAGCATTAGAAAAAGTCCCCTAAGAAAGAAAAGATTTGACCTGAGGTCTAAAATGGAAATAACTTCCTTGAATTCAAAACTGATACAAAAGTGTCTACAACTACATGCCAAGCAAGTTGCTCACAGTCTGTTGGGGGTATTTGGTGGAATAAGAAATGTAATTCAGAACAGAGCAAGGACTAAAGAAGACTGCTCTGGACAGGAAAATTATAGAGACAACAATTTAGTCAGAAAGTATCTGGAGAAAGATTTCTGTTTTAAATGACTCAGAAAAATGCAATTTTTAAAAAATTATAGAGAAATTTTGCACAGGCACATGTGGTATAAGAAAAATATATTTAAGAATATTTAATTTTCAAATAAAATCCAAAACTCCATGAAGACATGCCTAAGCTACTACCAACTCTGAAATCAAGGGGTAAAAAAGAACCATTTTTTCAACTCTTCTTGGATTCTCTTTGAAAATTAGATAAAATAGCATTAAAAATACTTTCAAAGGTATCATCAATAGTCAAAACCAGGAAGTGATTAAACCTGCAAAAAAAAAAAAACCCAACTGTTTTTTATGTTCTATGAATTATACTAAATTTCATGGAAGGAATTTATTACCTTGAAGTTCATGAAGAATTATTTTATTTTCTTGTTTGAAATAAACTGTCTTCTAATAAATTTCCTCAGAGATTTGTTTTTTTATGCTCTTGAACTTGATGTCTAACATTAAAAACTGAATTTAAGCCTAAATTCCCTTTGGAGAGGGATGCTTTATTAGACTTACTTATTCACTCTAGTTCTCAAATTTCTCCTGATTCAGATAACTGAAGTCTCTTCTAAGGGACCTAGCTTATCTCCTCTACTAAAAGATCTTCATCTAAATGATCTTATTTAATGTTACAGATTCAGCTAGAGTTTATTTCTATGCCATTGTAAACTGAACTGAATGAGTCTCCTATGTTACCCATAAAGTGAACACTCAATAAATTTTGTTCTCTGACTGTTCAATGGACAATCTTAAGAGGTATCACACGTTCATGACCTTTGTTCCTAAGGTTCTACTTAGGACTTGTCTGTTTCTGCTAGCAAATCTCTCTTCTACCATACACAGCACCAGAAATCAGTGAAGTGGAAGAAGTTGAATAACATAAACTAAATTATTGCTGTAGTAAAGGTTAACAAAACAAAACACTGTTTGTGCTAGATGTTTTTGAGTTAAGGAATTTGCCCCTAGGTGAGATGGTTACAGAGCATCACTGACTCAATGGACATGAGTTTGAGCAAACTTGGAGATAGTGAAGGACAGGGAAGCTTGGCATGCTGCGGTTTATGGGGTCGCAGAGTCAGACATGACTTAGCAACTAAAAAACAATCACCCATGACTGTAATATTTTGCTAGTTCCTAGTACAAAGGGATTTATGATACACAGTAATTAACTTCCTGTACTGACTGTTTTGTAGTCATTCATATCATTCAAGAAAGCTATGAAATGGGGAGTGGGGAAATTGTAGTTTAAATAATGTCTTTTATAAATATAAATCTGAGGAAGAAGTCAAAACTCTTGCCTTATACCAAATTAGCGTCAATTTTTCTTGTCAGTTATTCCAACCATACACTGTTTGTTTTCACCTTAAAAAATCTGAAACACCCCTTCTGTCCCATCATTGTCAAAATGAAAACATGCGGCTGGTAAATACTGGGGATTTAAGAGATGGAGAAGTAGGAACATTAAGTACTATATTGCAGGACCATTGAATTGCACCATATGTCCATGGAGATCCAATCCCAAAGGCTGGCAATACATTTTAAAATCCCAACAAGTTTTGTGAGCGAGAAAAAAATATTTTAGGATTCATTAAGACATCTTTTCTTAAGTATATAACTTCTGCCCTAAAATCAAGTTGAGAATGTAGACAGGCTTGTGAAGTCTTCACAAGGACTAGTACTGTTTACTAGAGATTCATCATAAATAGCAAAAGGCTGACATAGGAGTTTTATTTCATATTAAATCATAAAAGTTTCCTCTTGATTCTCTTAGAATTCGTTACATGCTGTATCAAAACTGTTTCAATAAAATTGATTTATCTCCAAAGGTCTGTAGGGGTAGGAAGAGGGCTCTATCTTAGCCATCCTGTATCTATGCAAGACATAATACAAATATTTACACACAATTAATAAACACGTGAATGATGGATACCTGTACATTGTAAAATTAAAAAATCAAAATCTTTGCTTCCTTCCACTCTCTCTAGATGAAGCCTCCTGTGGAGTCACAGTGATTCTCCTTTGTTTACATTCCTAATCTATCCTTCCAGCTATTCTACTGTAAAAGGAATATTGCACATTTTGGCAATTCATGTTTTGTCTAAAGAACATGCTCCCTTTTATTTGGGTCATTTAGATTACTTTGTATGTGCCCACATCACCTGATCCTTCATTACTCTTATTCAACTGAGATACCTCACCTCCTGTCCTCCTACTCCAGTCATTTTTTTTCTGCTTCTCTCTTCGTCTGTATTTTCATTTTGGGTTCTGCCTTCTCCTGTCCATCCCTTCCACTTGAACAGCTTTCCTGCTGAAGCGTGTCACACCACCCTTCTCTTCTCCTTCAGATTGCTTCTAAAATCCCACCTGCTCCATAAAGCTTGTCAGCAATTACACCCACACAGCACTGTGGGAGTTTACTTTTGTATTCTTGTTGATTGTACTCTTCAACAGTAAGTTTTTGAGGCTAGAGGCCTGCTTCCTTGACTTTACCTGTTATAAAACATACTGTGCTGTTACAATGCCTATAAATGTTTAAGTGGTGGGGTTCCTTTTAACCCCTTGATTTAACTGAAATTATTTGGATTTCTTAAATCCCTCCTCATTCATCACTCCAAAACTATCTTTTAAAAAGTAGAATAAAATGCCCCCAATATTCTTCATCTTTTCAAAGATACCAGCACAAACTAATCTGTATATATTGGGGATTTTGAGAAAAGAAAGGGACAAGTGAATGACTGTGTCAACTTCCTCATCATAGACAATCAATGTGAGGTCCCGAGAGAGATGAAGTGTCCTTGTCTGTGACTCACAGAAAGTGACTCACAGAAAACTCCAGTAAGCCTGGAACTCCAGGGCACCAAGAATACACCCACATTTATATGGTGGGGTGCACATTTACAAAAAGGAATTAGTAACTATTGCCATGCTGGTTCTCCATTCTGCTTGAAACTCACTGTGTCTCCTCCTGGCTACAGGATAGGTTCCATACCCACCTCTCCATCACTAGTTTTTTCTACTACCTGCTTCCTTCTTCAGAGGCTCTTATTTTTCCATGTCTATTTTTAGCTTAGAATTTACTATATCATATTCAAATCAACTATTCACTTTACATTCTAAGGTTTCCTGTCACTGAGGGAATAATGTCTTATTTCCCCTCCACGACTCTATCACCCAGCACACTGCCTGGCATGGAGCATTTGTCAAGGAATGTCTGAACCACACAGAAGTAAACTGATTTGGGCTTTTTATAAGTACACCCAAGAGTTAGTGTTTTCACAGAAATTTACTGGAGGGAACCAGATTGCTGCCACAAAAATACCTACAATCTGTATCATACAACCAGGAAAGACCCAGCCTTCCCACAGATTATCCCAGAAAATCAAACTGTGGACTTGAAAAACCTCTGCACAATTATTATTGATTTGTTTGTTCAGTCGCTAAGTAGTGTCCGAACACTTTGTGACCCCATGGAATATAGCACACCAGGCTCTTCTGTCCTCCACTATCTCCTGGAGTTTGCTCAAACTCATGTTCATCAAGTCGGTGATGCCATCTAAACATCTCATCCTCTGTCGCCCCCTTCTCCTCCTGCCCTCAATCCTTCCCAGCATCAGGGTCCTTTCCAGTGAGTTGGCTCTTTGCATCAGGTGGCCAAAGTATTGGAGCTTCAGCTTCAGCATCAGTCCTTCCAGTGTATATTCAGGGTTGATTTCCTTTAGGATTGACTGTTTTATCACCTTGCTGTCCAAGGGACTCTCAAGAGTCTTCTCTAATACCATAGTTTGAAAGCATCAGTTCTTCAGCATTCAGCCTTTTTTATGGTCCAACTCTCACTTTCATAAATAACTACGAGAAAAACCATAGCTTTGACTATACAGACCTTTGTCAGCAAAGTGATGTTTCTGCTTTTTAATAAGCTGTCTAGGTTTGTCAAAGCCTTCCTGATAATATCTTATAAACCTAGGCATTTTTCCATATAAGAAATGCTCTAAAATATAAGCTGAGAAAGTATGGGGCCCTTTGCCAACAGTGCTTCTACTCCTTGAGAACCTTATTGCATAGCTTTAGAATATAAGCAGGAACATTAAGAAAAGATAGTAATACGAAATTCAACATTTTTTATAGAGTCTGTGGAAGGCAAGCACTGTAATTTCTTTTAGATATTCTTTAAAAGTCTGGGTGATATTCAGTCATTCTTTTAAAAGACATTTTGTAATTTCATTGTGAACATCCTCACTAGGTATTTGGGAATATTCCTCTTTCCTACCCTGTCGACTTCTCACCATCTTAATACACGTATAATTCACTACATGAAGGTATATTTGCTTTTTGAAGGTTTAATTCTTGATAAATTTTATTTATCTTTGGCTGTGCTGGGTCTTCATCGCTGTGTGGGCTTCTCATCGTGGCGGCTTCTCGGGTTCTGGAGCAGGGACCTAGAGCGTTTGGGCTTCAGTGGTTGCGTCTCCCAGGCTCTTTAGCGCAATAGTTGTGGCCCAGCTCTACCGTCTCGGTTGTGACACGCAGGCTTAGTTGCTTTGCCACACGTAAGATCTTCTAGGATCAGGGATCATATCCGTGTTTCCTGCACTGGCCGGTGGATTCTTTACCACTAACCACCAGGGAAGCCCCGCTTGCATCCTTCGCCAAGAGAAACACGAAACACTGTCTATGATGTTTGCCACTACGTGCTCAATGCCTGTGTACAAGGCGGTCAAGTGTCTGAAACTCAGTCATTGATGAATGAATGAATGAGTGAACGAACTAGATGCAAATTAATATCAGCAGTTTGGGAATGTCTGTTTGGAATAATTTAAATTTGTATAACAAAATGAAATCAACCCAGAGCCAATTATGGTGCTAAAAGGATCTGTCTTCCACCAAAAACGCTTTCAATCCTAGTGGGTATAGACATTAAGCTTAGAGGGCTTCCTGCCAGTTCTTCAGCTGTCTTATTTGGTCATTTACTTCTCCCTTCCACCCTTCCTTGCATTCTTCTTTCCATGCATTCTCCCTCTTTCCATTCTCTTCTTCCTCTTTCTTAAAAAATGATCTTTATTAAATATGCGGTCACTATTCATAACTAAATTTGCATATCTGGGCATTTTTTTATCATGAAATCAAGAGGCTCATTTTTGCTTCCTTACTATAAGCCACACTTACAAAATACACAGAATAATCCTAAGATTCATCTTAAGTGGAATATGTTAATATCAGACTTTGTCAAGCTAGGTTTATCAATGCCACTTTGATTTCTAAAGTATAGTGTATCTTTCCTTCAAATATCTCTCAATCACTTACTTACTAGTAATTTTTAAAATATAGTACTCCACTACAAAAATAAATCAAGAGGTTATGCATCTAACTTACAAATCTTGTCCAAAAATAGAAGCAAAAATTTCATCACTTTTTTTCCCCCAGAATGTATTAAATATATTTGATCCTTGCAGAACATAGCCAGTGAGTTTTAGGCAAACAAGTAATAATTTTTAAAAAATTAACTGCCTCTCAAACTATTCACTTGCTTTTTTTTATTAAACTTTTTACTTTACATTGGAGGATAGCTGATTAACAATGCTGTAATAGTTTTCACTTGTTTCTTTAGCTTAGGAGAAAGTATCTTAGTTGGTATTTACTTATTATGCCTTTCATTTACAATTTTTAATTTTCTTAGAGATTATTTCCCCAAGATTTTTGTTTTGCTCTCCTGCTCTCCATAATATGTTTCAATCCAATAATATTATTGGACATTTTTATTTCTTATTTATAATTACTTTTTTCATTTATACATTCATCTATTTACATGTTTTTCTAGCTTTTATATTTATTGTTGCCTGATGCTGTCTCTGAATAATATTTTATCTTTGTGGTTTTTACACTCTCTTTATTCCTTAGATTTCATTGCTACTAGGTTTGTTCTAATATTTGATTCTGCTTTTCTATATATTCATACTTCGTGGACATAGGATACCTGGTTTCAATGCATTCTGACCCGATATTTCATAGTCCTAACTCATTAGCATTAGATGAAATTACTCTAGATTATAATAATAAATTAACTGAAGCACATTTTATATATAAATTATGTGAATGTGTGCATGCATACTCGGGGATATGTGCAGACTTATACACAGATATTATTTAAATGATGTACCATATGCAACATTTGTCAGGTGCTTTATGTTTACCAAGAACTTCCATACAAACATGATCTGCTCTTCACAATAACCCTGTAAAGCAGGCAAAATATGGATTATGCCCATGTTAGCAAGGAAGAATACACAGATGGTTCTGTCAACTGTTATTTGAACTTGGTTTTTTCCTAAGTACAATATTTTCTTCTACTGCATTATGTGGCATATGCTAAAACTCCGTACCCACAGAGGCAATCGCTGAATAACAAAATATGTTCAGACTCAGTTGAAGGCTTGCTTAAGCAATATGGTTAATGGGACAAAATTAACCTTTTGTCTTGATATGAGGATCTTTTTTACAGGATTTCACCTGCCACTCAATCACTTTCTGATAGGAATTACACAGTCTGTTACATACCTAAGAGAAATCTTATGTTCTGTTTAGGTGTGGTTCTAACAGACTGTGTCACCATTTGGTTCTCAGAGAAATGTTTCCTTTTTTATTTCTTCTTCCATTGATTTTAATCACCAGCTTTCAATTATTTACAAGTGCTGATGAAGAACCTATGAGGTGTAAGAAACTCTCCTGAGAAACGTAGAGGATACGATGCAAGCCTCACATCACCCCTCACTCTGGCTCCATTTGCTGCAGCCATGATCACCCTAAGCTACTCCTAAGGCTGCCAGGCATGCTGCTGCCTTAAGACTTTCCTTGGAAGTTCTTCCCACTTTGCTTGCTCTTGACACAGATACTTGCAAAGCTAACTGATGCCTGCTTATTTGCTATGAACTATTTTAGCACTTCACTAGTACTTCTACTAAGGCGCATAATCCATTCTACTTTATACTATATTTATTGCTATACATTAATTTTCACTAGTAAACTATAAGCCCTTAGGGGGCTATCCTGGAAAGAAAGACATGTATTCAAATAATCATATTCATATAATGTTAATCTTCTTTACAAACTGATAGCCTAATGCCTTGTACATAGCAGGAAATGAATAAATTTGCTATCTTAAATTGAAGGATCAGAGGAGGAATAAAAAGTTAACACTCTAGGTTAATGTTTCTCAAAGTGTGAGATATGCACTATATAAACTTATAAAGTCTGGATACTGTTCTTTTTAATTATACAAGAGAAAAAAGTCTCAGATGGTAATATGTCTTTATTACCTCTACAAACCTTGATAAACTTACTTTTAACAATGAAAGAACTGGTTTCAGGCTCCCAAACCTTTACAGGTATGAGTATATAGTTAGAATTTTTTAAATATTATTTTGCATTAATTGTATTACTTTTATATTTATCTTATATTTATGACCAGTCATACTGATTGCTTACTTATAGTTCTGATAATTTTGCTTTTTAAGTTAAATATTAAATGCTTACAAAGAGTGTTCATAACATACGTATTATAATACAGAAGCAGTAACTATTAAACTTCTGTGTGCCCAACTAGCTTCCTGTCTGGTCTTGTCAAACTATTATTCTGTCTGAATTTGCATTTCCCATATTACTGATGAGGATCAGTACTTTCACATGTTTACTGGATCTTCAAGTTTCCTGTCTGTAAAATGTCTGTTCATTTCTGTTAATTTCACATATTCTTATTTGGTGATTTGAGTTCCCTTGTTAATTTGTGGCTATTTCTTACATATTTAGGAAAGTAATATTTTTCCAGCAATATGTGTTATAAATACTTCTCCTCTATACTGTCCAATACCTCCTTTGGAGAATATTTTGTTCTGTGGACAAATACCATGTCATCCTAATTGGTGTCTGTTGCTCAGTCATGTCCGACTCTTTGCGACCGCATGGACTGTACAGCCACCAGCCTCTTCTGCTCATGGAATTCTCCAGGCAAAATTACTAGACTGGGTAGCCATTCCCTTCTCCAAGGGATCTTCCTGACCCAAGGATTGAATCTGGTTTCCTGCACTGCAGGCATTTCTTTACCATATGAGCCACAAGGGAAGTCCCAAGGCCACTTGGAAATATAAGCAAAAACAAATACCGTGTCATCCTAAATACTACAGATTAAGATAAGCTGATTACAAATCCGACCCTGCCTGTTCCTTTTCTTTAAGAGATTATTGGCTATTCTTGACCTTTTGTTATTTTGTAAATATTTTTTAATCTGTGAGCAAGTTCCAAAAAATTAACATATGTATAAAAATACATTTTAAAACCTGTTGAAATTTTCACTGGAATAGCTATAAGTTCATATATTGAATTAGGAATAATTGATAGCAGAAGAATATTGAGTCTCCTAACTCAAGAGGAACCAGAGATCAAATTGCCAACATCTGCTGGATCATCGAAAAGCAAGAGAGTTACCAAAAAAACACCTATTTCTGCTTTATTGACTATGCCAAAGCCTTTGACTGTGTGGATCACAATAAACTGTGGAAAATTCTGAAAGAGATGGGAATACCAGATCACCTGACCCACCTCTTGAGAAACCTATATGCAGGACAGGAAGCAAGAGTTAGAACTGGACATGGAACAACAGACTGGTTCCAAATAGGAAAAGGAGTACTTCAAGGTGTATATTGTCACCCTGCTTATTTAACTTATATGCAGAGTACATCATGAGAAACGCTGGGGTGGAAGAAGCACAAGCTGGAATCAAGATTGCCGGGAGAAATATCAATAAGCTCAGATATGCAGATGACACCAACCTTATGGCAGAAAGTGAAGAGGAACTAAAGAGCCTCTTGATGAAAGTGAAAGAGGAGAGTGAAAAAGTTGGCTTAAAGCCCAACATTCAGAAAACTAAGATTATGGCATCCGGTCCCATCACTTCATGGGAAACAGATGGGGAAACAGTGAAAGCAGTGTCAGACTTTATTTTTGGGGGCTCCAAAATCACTGCAGATGGTGACTGCAGCCATGAAATTAAAAGACACTTACTCCTTGGAAGGAAAGTTATGACCAACCTCAACACCATATTAAAAAGCAGAGATATTACTTTGCCAAGAAAGGTCCATCTAGTCAAGGCTATGGTTTTTCCAGTGGTCATGTATGGATGTGAGAGTTGGACTATAAAGAAAGCTGAGAGCTGAAAAATTGATGCTTTTGAACTGTGGTGTTGGAGAAGACTCTTGAGAATCCCTTGGTCTGCAAGGAGATCTAGCCAGTCCATCCTAAAGGAGATCAGTCCTGGGTGTTCATTGGAAGGACTGATGCTGAAGCTGAAACTCCAATACTTTGGCCACCTGATGCGAAGAGTTGATTCATTTGAAAAGACCCTGATGCTGGGAGGGATTGGGGGCAGGAGGAGAACGGGATGACAGAGGATGAGATGGCTGGATGGCATCACCAACTTGATGGACATGAGTTTGAGTAAACTCTGGGAGTTGGTGATGGACAGGGAGGCCTGGCGTGCTGTGATTCATAGGGTCGCAAAGAGTCGGACATGACTGAGCGATTGAACTGAACTGAACTCAAGCTAAATCTGATTATTTAAGTCTTCTAAATATCTTTTAATAATTTTATCATTTTCTCCAGTCTTACACATCTTATAAGGTTTATTTCTAAGTACCTATTTTTTGTGCTTAATTTAAAAGGAATTATTTTAAATTTCATAGTTTCTAACTTTTTTGGTGATGAATAAAAATCTGATTAACTTGTATGATTTGACTTGGTACCCAGAAACTGTGCTAAAGTTTTGATATAATAACTTGTCTTTAGATTCTTGAATTTTGCTTTATATACAAATATACAACCTTCAAATAACAGTTTAATTTGGTTCTTTTCAATTTCAGTGCTACCTGGATTTTTTGTTAGTAAATTCATTTTTTTTAATCTTATATATTGTTGGACTAATCAGCCAGGAAGCCTTACTAATGGCTTTATTATAAAACAATTATTGCATTAAAATTTCTCCACTAATTATGATGCTTGCTGAATATGATATTTTGAACAGTCTTTATTAGGCAAGGATATTACTGCCTATTCCTAATTAAGTGTTCTTTTTAAATCATAAAAGGACATTGAATTTAGTTTTTTCCTGCAACTCTTGAGGTAAACATATAATTTATCTCCTTTAAACTGCTAATGTGGTAAATTTAATTAATTGATTTCCTGAGATTAAACCCACTTGTATTCTTGTGATCAAATCATTTTTCCATGTACACTCAGTCATGTCCGACTCTGCGATCCCATGGATTATAGTCCTCCAGTCTCCTCTGTCCATAGAATTCTCCAGGCAAGAATACTGGAGTGGGTAACCATTCCCTTCTCCAAGAGATCGTCCCAACACAGGGATTGAACCCATGTCTCTTGGGTCTCCTGCATTGGCAAGCAGATTATTTATCACTTTGCCACCTGGAAAGCCAAAATCACTTTCAGTCAGTTCAGTTCAGTTCAGTCACTCAGTCGTGTCCGACTCTTTGCAACTCTATGGACTGCAGTACGTCAGGCCCCCCTGTCCATCACCAACTCCCGGAGCTTACACAAACTCATGTCCATTGAGTTAGTGATGCCATCCAGCCATCTCATCCTCTGTTGTCCCCTTCTTCTCCCACCTTCAATCTATCCCAGCACCAGGGTCTTTTCAAATGAGTCAGCTCTTCGCATGAGGTGGCCAAAGTATTGGAGTTCCAGCTTCAGCATCAGTCCTTCCAATGAACACTCAGGACTGATCTCCTTTAGGATGGACTGGTTGGATCTCCTTGCAGTCAAAGGGACTCTCAAGAGCCTTCTCCAACACCACAGTACAAAAGCATCAATTCTTCGGTGCTCAGCTTTCTTTACAGTCCAACTCTCACAACCATACATAACTATTGGAAAAATAATAGTCTTGACTAGACGGACCTTTGTTGGCAACGTAATGGATCTGCTTTTTAATATGCTGTTGAGGTTGGTCATAACTTTCCTTCCAAGGAGTAAGCGTCTTTTAATTTAATGGCTGACATCATCATCTGAAGTGATTCTGGAGCCCAAAAAAATAAAGTCTGACACTGTTTCCCCATCTATTTGCCATGAAGTGATGGGACCAGATGCCATGATCTTAGTTTTCTGAATGTTGAACTCTAAGCCAACTTTGTCACTCTCCTCCTTCACTTTCATCATGAGGGTCTTTAGTTGTTCTTCACTTTCTGCCATTGATGTGGTGTCATCTGCGTATCTGAGCTTATTGATATTTCTCCCAGCAATCTTGATTCCAGCTTGTGCTTCTTCCAGCCCAGCGTTTCTCATGATGTACTCTGCATATAAGTTAAATAAGCAGGGAGACAATATACAGCCTTGACATAACTCCTTTTCCTATCTGGAACCAGTCTGTTGTTTCATGTCCAGTTCTAACTGTTGCTTCCTGACCTGCATGCAGGTTTCTCAAGAGGCAGGTCGGATAGTCTGGTATTCCCATCTCTTTCAGAATTTTTCACAGTTTCTTGTGATCCATACAGTCAAAGGCTTTGGTATAGTCAACAAAGCAGAAATAGATGTTTTTCTAGAATTCTCTTGCTTTTTCAATGATCAAACAGATGTTGGCAATTTGTACTCTGGTTCCTCTGCCTTTTCCAAAACCAGCTTTAACATCTGGAAGTTCATGATTCACGTGTTGTTGAAGCCTGGCTTGGAGAATTTTGAGCATTACTTTACTAGCGTGTGAGATGAGTGCAATTTGTGCGGTAGTTTGAGCATTCTTTGGCATTGCCTTTCTTAGGGATTGGAATGAAAACTGACCTTTTCCAGTCCTATGGCCACTGCTGAGTTTTCCAAAGTTTCTGGCATATTGAGTGCAGCAGTTTCACAGCATCATCTTTTAGTATTTGAAATAGCTCAACTGGAATTCCATCACCTCCACTAGCTTTGTTCATAGTGATGCTTCCTAAGGCCCACTTGACTTCACATTCCAGGATGTCTGGCTCTAGGTGAGTGATCATACCATCGTGATTATCTGGGTCGTGAAGATCTTTTTTGTATAGCTCTTCTGTGTATTCTTGCCACCTCTTCCTAATATCTTCTGCTTCTGTTAGGTCCATACCATTTCTGTCTTTTACTGAGCCCATCTTTGCATGAAATGTTCCTTTGGTATCTCTGATTTTCTTGAAGAGATCTCTAGTTTTTCCCATTCTATTATTTTCCTCTATTTATTTGCACTGATCACTGAGGAAGACTTTCTTATCTCTCCTTTGCTATTCTTTGGAACTCTGCATTTAAATGAGAGTATCTTTCCTTTTCTCCTTTGCTTTTCACTTCTCTTCTTTTCACAGCTATTTGTAAGGCCTCCTCAGACAGCCATTTTGCTTTTTTGCATTTCTTTTTCTTGGGGATGTCTTTTGTTTTTTTAACTTTACAATATTGTGTTGGCTTTGCCATACATTGACTTGAATCCACCATGGGTGTACATATGTTCCCCATCCTGAACATCCCTCCCACCTCCCTCCCCATCTCATCCCTCTGGGTCATCCCAGTGCACCAGCCCCGAGCATCCTGTATCATGCATCGAACCTGGACTGGCGATTCGTTTCACATATGATAATCTACATGTTTCAATGCCATTCTCCCATATCATCCCACCTTCGCCCTCTCCCACAGAATCCAAAAGACTGTTCAATACATCTGTGTCTCTTTTGCTGTCTCGCACACAGGGTTATTGTTACCATCTTTCTAAATTCCATATATACGTGTGTTAGTATACCGTATTGGTGTTTTTCTTTCTGGCTTACTTCACTCTGTATAATAGGCTCCAGTTTCGTCCACCTCATTAGAACTGATTCAAATGCATTCTTTTTAATGGCTGAGTAATATTCCATTGTGTATATGTACCACAGCTTTCTTATCCATTCATTTGCTGATGGACATCTAGGTTGCTTCCATGTCCTCGCTATTATAAACAGTGCGGGGTTGAACATTGGGGTACATGTGTCTCTTTCAATTCTGGTTTCCTCGGTGTGTATGCCCAGCAGCGGGATTGCTGGGTCGTATGGCAGTTCTATTTCCAGTTTTTTAAGGAATCTCCACACTGTTCTCCATAGTGGCTGTACCAGTTTGCATTCCCACCAACAGTGTAAGAGGGTTCCCTTTTCTCCACACCCTCTCCAGCATTTATTGCCTGTAGACTTTTAGATCGCAGCCATCCTGATTGGCGTGTAATGATACCTCATTGTGGTTTTGATTTGCATTTCTCTGACAATGAGTGATGTTGAGCATCTTTTCATGTGTTTGTTAGCCATCTGTATGTTGTGGATGGTCTTTATTCCTGTCTCCCGTACAATGTCATGAACCTCTGTCCATAGTCCATCAGGCATTCTATCAGATCTAGTCCCTTAAATCTATTTCTCACTTTCACTGTATAATTGCAAAGGATTTGATTTAGGTCATACGTGAATGGTCTAGTAGTTTTCCCTACTTTCTTCAATTTAAGTCTGAATTTGGCAATAAGGAATTCATGATCCGAGCCACAGTCAGCTCCTGGTCTTGTTTTTGCTGACTGCATAGAGCTTCTCCATCTTTGGTTGCAAAGAATACAATCAATCTGATTTCGGTGATGACCATCTGGTGATGTCCATGTATAGAGTCTTCTCTTGTGTTGTTGGAAGAGGGTGTTTGCTGTGACCACTGCGTTCTCCTGGTAAAACTCTATTAACCTTTGCCCTGCTTCATTCTGTACTCCAAGGCCAAATTTGCCTGTTATTCCAGGTGTTTCTTGACTTCCTATTTTTGCATTCTAGTCCCCTATAATGAAAAGTGGTATTAGTTCTTTTTTGGGTATTAGTTCTAAAAGGTCTTGTAGATCTTTACTAGAACTGTTCAACTTCAGCTTCTTCAGCATTACTGGTTGGGGCATAGACTTGGATTACCATGACATTGAATGGTTTGCCTTGGAAATGAACAGAGATCATTCTGCCGTTTTTGAGACTGCATCCAAATACTGCAGTTTGGACTCTTTTGTTGACTATGATGGCTACTCCATTTCTTCTAAGGGATTCTTGCCCACAGTAGTAGATATAATGGTCATCTGTGTTAAATTCACCCATTCCAGTCCACTTTAATTCACTGATTCCTAAAATGTCAGTGTTTACTCTTTCCATCTCCTGTTTGACCATTTCCAATTTGCCTTGATTCATGGACCTAACATTCCAGGTTGCTATGCAATATTGCTCTTTACAGCATCGGACCTTGCTTCCATCACCAGTCACATCCACAACTGGGTGTTGTTTTTGCTTTGGCTCCGTCTCTTCTTTCTGGAGTTATTTCTCCACTGATCTCCAGTAGCATATTGAGCACCTACCGACCTGGCGAGTTAATCTTTCAGTGTCCTATCTTTTTACCTTTTCATACTGTTCATGGGGTTCTCGAGGCAAGAATACTGAAGCGGTTTGCCACTCCCTTCTCCAGTGGACATTTTGTCATAACTCTCTACCATGACCCATAAGTCTTGGGTGGCCCTACACGGCATGGCTCATAGTTTCATTGAGTTACAGAAGGCTGTGTTCCATGTGATTAGATTGGTTAGTTTTCTGTCATTGTGGTTTTCTCTCTGTCTGCCCTCTGATGGAGAAGGCTAAGAGCCTTATGGAAGCTTCCTGATGGGAGAGACTGACTGAGGGGGAAACTGGGTCTTTAGTTATTTTTTATAGAATGTACTAAAAACAAAAAAATTTCTTTAAAATCACTTTAGTTTTTGTATAAAATCTTTTTTAACATAGTGAATTTGTTTATATTATTTAAAAATTTAAAATACAAAATCATGAGTAAAACTTCCCTAAAACTTCCTTTTTCTATCTTTGCCTGGTTTTGACAAGATTTTACTAGATTCATTAAATGAACTGAAGTGTTCCCTCTTTTTGTGCTTTCTGGTACAGCTTTTGAATTATGTGTATGATCTGGTATTTTCTTTGTGGGAAGGTTTTCAACAATTTATTAACTCTTTAGTATTTATGCAATCATTCTACTTCACTCATTTTTTTTTTTTTTGGAGCCAGCTTTGGTAACATATTATCCTAAGTCTGTTCCCATATAATCAAAATTATCCAGTTATTAGCATAAAGTTCTACACAGTATCATTTTATTCTTTATCTTATGTGTTTTTAGTACATTCTGTAAAATATATATTAAGAAATAATATACACATGTTAAATATGTGCATGTTATTTAATGTTAAGTATATTGCCTGATGAAGTATACTGCCTGATTTATGAAATTTTACAATGGTGTGTAACCACCACATACATCTAGATATGGAATATTTTTAGCAACCAAAAGACTCCTTTCTGCCCTTTCCCAATTGATACTATGCCAAAGGTAACTATTCTGACTTTGATCATCAAATTAGTTTTGCCCATTCTTAAATTTTATATGAGTAGAGTTCTACAGTAGGATGTGTCTGATTCCTTTTTCTTTTTCATCATTCTTACAAGTCATCTAAGTTGTTACACAGCAATAGCTCATTCTTCTTTATTTCCGTGTAGTATTTCATTATATGAATGAAATAACTACATGTCAATGTAGTTATTCTATTTTGACACTTCAACTGACTCCAGATTAAAGCTTAAATGCAAAAGCTATTATGAATATTCTTCTCCATTACCTGTTAAATGTATGTATTTATTTCTCTTAGACATAAGCCTAGAAATAGATTAATGAATCATAGAGTAAGCCAGTAATCAGCTTTGCTATATACTGCCCAACAGTTTTTTAAAGCAGTTATACAAAATTATACTCCCACCAGTAAAGTAAGAGAGTTCCAGTTGGTGTTCTCTCTTGAAAACAATAATTCATGCATTTTTCACTTCACTTATTTTGATATGTGTAATGGTTTCCCAACTATCTTTTTAACTTCTACACATGTGAAGTTATGGCTCCCCCTTTATTATTCATATTATTTATTTCTTGTTATTTTAACCTGATTAAGCTTGCCAGAAGTTTGTAAACTTTGTTAGTCTTTTAAAAAACTTCATGTTTTACTTTGTTGGCCTCCTTGTTGTTTTATATTTCATTACTTTTTGCTCTTAGTTTTACTATTTCCTTCATTTCTACTTTTTTATGGTTGCTCTGGTTCTACTGTCTCAAGTTTGGTGTTATCTCATTGATATTAAGTTTTTTAAAAATTTCTAATACATATTTTTATGTTCTAATAACTTTCCCTGTCAATACTATTTTAATTTGTATCTTACAAACTTTAAGAGGTAGCTATTTTTCCATTTGAAGTGTTTTTAATTGCTATTTTCTCTTTGTTCCATGGGTGGTTTAATGTTAAAATTTATGGGGTTTTAAAGATATCTTTTTCATTTAACATGTATTTGTTATATGTTGAGAATTAGGAAGGGAGTGAAAGAGACCAGTTGGTTTATAAGGATAAGACTTGGATGGCAGAGAGAATGTGGGAGATGCAAAGAGAAGAGAATATAGTGCCTGGAGAGTGATTGACTCAAAAGGTCAGGAGACCACACAAGATTTAAGAGATGCACACAATGCTTCAAATGAGAATAATTAGGGGAATGATGGAACACAGACAAAAATTGGAGAGAAAAAAGAAACTATGATTTGATCAAATGGCTAGCACAATGTTCAACTGGTAATGGCAAATAGGTAGCTGAAAATCTAAGATGGTACTTAACAAGAGGTTGCAAGCTGAAATTTGATATGTTAGCCATCTGTATGGGATAATAAGTCAGTAATAGGAAATGAGGGTAAGGGAAGAGACAAATATATTAAAAGTAGAACCCTTAGAAACATGCACACTTAAACAGTGAAAAAATATATATAAATAAGAGAACTGGCTATTTAGGTTTTTAAAAGCCATAAAGGCTGCTAAATTTCTAGAAAGTACAATAGAAAACTGCATCTGTATTAGGTAGAAGGGGGAGCCATACAATAATAAGAGATCCATATAAGATCTCTTACATCCAATAAGAATGTAGCTTTCAATTTCGTTTCATTACTCAAAAGCATCTTGTATACTCACTAATCTCTACTTCAATATAATTTCAGCCAAAATGTAAAATGCTCCTGCTTAGCAGAATTCTACCACTACAAAGGGTGATTTCAGACTCTTGCCTAGTACTCAAGAAACAAAGATGTGAAATTCAAGATTCAAGGCGGTATACAAAAAAAAAAAAATTCTTCTTTTTGAATTCCAGAACTTCTACAAGACACTGTATGCACATGGAAGCCTCAGCGAAAAAAAATCCAGAACTGGAAGTAAATACAGGGACAATCTAGGGATGACAGTGGTAGCAAATTCAACGCATGATGCAATGATCAATGCATCACAGTGGATGGCAGGCAGTCATTTCCATGTTCCACACCCAATGCTTATGCCAGGGGTCATTAACTCCCCGTTCCAGTGCATTCTAGATGCCAAACAAATACTGAACACAAGAACAATAAATCTGAAAGCAGATTAAACTTGGCAAAGCAACTAAGGCTATTCCAAGAGCATTTTGAATTCTACATGTCTATTTGGTCATGTAATTTTTCTACCTAATTTTAAGATATTGTTTATTTAGAGGAAACTTAACTCATTTATTTTCGCTCCTTTAGCTTAGCAAAACTTAGCACCAGCCATTTGAGACACAAAAACTTTGACATTTTTCTTTCAACCTCATATGGAAATTTTTATTATACAAAACAAATCAAAAAAGAATTCTGGAGCTTAAGTAGGCTCTGAATTGTCTACATGTACATTTCTATTTTCAATGTAAGAACTATAAAGGAAGAATATTGAATTTGAGACACTTAAAACAGAACTTCACACTGAAGATGATGTTGAATTGTTGTAAATTTCAAGTCTTTTAGCCTATTTAATATTTTTTGATTACACCTAATTTTAAAGCATCTCATTAGTTTTGGGTAAACTTACTTACCTCTGTGGGTATTAAATACTAGATATACCTGCACCTGGGCTTCCCTGGTGGCTCAGTGGTAAAGAATCCGCCTGCCAATGCAGGAGATTCAGGAGATGTGGGTTTGATTCCTGAGTCAGGAAGATCCCCTGAAGAAGGAAAGGGCAACCCACTACAGTATTCTTCCCTGGGAAATCCCATAGACAGAGGAGCTTGGTGGGCTCCAGTCCCATGGGATTGCAAAGAGTCAGACATGACCTAGAGACTAAACAACAACAATAACCTGCATATACATCCAAAGATGGAGTATACACTCTTTTGTCACTTTGAAGTACTAATACTATGTTGATTTATTCAACTGATATTTATCAAGCTCTTGTGATAAGCTGTTGGATGTTCATAGGTGAGAAAAGGGAAGATGGAAATAAATGACTAAAGAAAAACGACTATTTTAAAAGAAAATCTTTAGGAGGAGACCAGCTTTGATAAGATTTTCAGGGAAGGCCCACTTGACAGCTTAGAAAGAGCCAGTGGTACAGAGAAGTCGATTCAGAAGTGCAGGTCAGGTGAGGAAGCAAGACAGGTGAAGACTCCAAAGCAGACGCCTCTCACCCCACCCCGCCAGAGGCTGGAAGGCTACGCACAAAGCAGGTGGAGGCGGCGCTGGAATCAGATGAGGGCAGCCAAGCTGGCAGGGATGTGCATGGCCTCATAAACTGGTAAGAGGTTGGAATTTTATTTGAGAGAAATGGGAAGGCATTGAAGAATTCTATGCGACATCCTGAGATAGACTGACATGTCCACAAGATGCCTTCCCACTTCAGCAGGAAGACTGGATGAGACACAGGCAGAAGAGGAATTTCTCAGAAGGCTACTGAGGTATCCTGAAATGACTGCAGCCTGGACTGTGATGATGGCTTTGGAGATGGAAAGAAGAGGATGGGATGCTCACCTGAAGTAGAATCCACAGAACTAACAGATTAGACATGGGGAAAGAGGAAAGCTGGGGACCAGGAGGGATTCCTGGGTTTCTTGCCTGATAATTGGGCGTAGGATGGATCCCTTTACCAAAAATGATGGAAGTCTGGGAAAAGATAGGCTTCAGGTGAGAGAATCGAGAGTTCAGTAAGTACACAATAAACTTCAAAAGGCTAAAAGAGATACAAATGGCAAAGTTAAACTGTCAGTGGAACACAATAATCTGGAATTAAGAGGAGAACTAGGCTAGAAACATATGTGGGAAATGCTAGTAAAGAAACAGTTACAGCAGCATGAATGGATGAGATGCTATGGAGAACAGACACAGAAGGAGGAGGACTGAAGAATTCTACACTTTTGGAACAGGCAGAGGATGAGAAATCGCTAAAGGCAGAAGAAGGAAGAAAACTAGGAGAAGGAACAGCGTGAAGGCAGACAGAGGTGCAGCAAGGGGAAGGTCATCCACTCCGTAGAGTGCTGAGGAGATGAATCTGGAGACCAGTGGCAATCTTGGCAGGACAGCAACAATTTTCTTGAGAACACAGACCTTGAAGTGGAGTGGAATAACAACAACAGACCCGCACACACTCACAATATCTAGGACAAAACTTCAATAACAATAAAACAAGGCTTGAGTCCAAATGTGGTCAAAAGAAGAGTAGCAATCCTATAGTGCATGAATGCAGAACAACATGAATTTCTTTAACACCTTCTAGGTTCCGGTCACTGAGTCAGGTGGGTTTCTGCATGAGTCAGCTGTCTTGCCATACTACCTTGGGTGGGGAAAGGTTCTGAGAGAACCACCAGCCAGACATGGACCCAAGGCATCTGCCTACGATGGGCCTGGCACTGAATCTGGAATTGGGAGGCCTGGATTCTCTGGGCCTCTTGTCCACCGCTTATTAACTGTGTGACCTTAGATCTCCATTTATCTGGGTCTGTTTCACTGTCTATAAAACAAGGCAGTTTAACCAGATGATGGCTGCTGTCACTTCTAGCTTTGATTCTGTGGCATCGTATAGGCATCTAGGAATATGGAATTGGTAACCCTTGCAAGAGCAATTTCATTGGATAGTGGGGATGATGTGAACTGAAATGTGAATACATAAACCCTCAGAGAAACCTGGCTATGAAGGACCTTAAGGAAATGAAGGCAGATGGATACATGCTTCCAATATCATCAGGACAACACTTTGAGGTTCAGATGGGGCAGCACCTGACCAGGGAGCCAGGCTAGTGTCAATGAACTCCAAAAGAAGAACTAACATTTACTCAACATGTAGTAAAGGTCAGTGAGTCTGCAAGGTGCTTCATGTGTGGAAAATGCTAGCTGTCCAGTGTTCTTCCTGCCCCAAATTCTCTCTGCCATTTATGGAATCACTGCAGGTACAAATTCATATGATAGTCAATCTCTGAGGAGCAAATGGAAATGAACAGGTTTCCCCCACCTCCCGCTTTTTATTCAAAACAGTCTCCACAGTAAATTTAGGTTAATACTCATAGACTTTTGGTACAAAGAGAACATTTTTCGCAAATTCAGAAGTCATCACACAAAAGAAGTGGGAATGTAAATTCAAGTCTTCTGTCTTCAATTCCAAATTTCTTCATCACAGAACAGCTACTTACTATTACCCTTCTTTAGTTGTCACATACCATATCTTTCATCTATTTCTTGGATTATATGGGTTTATATAGTACTTATCCCTCTATAGATTATATCTAAATCCTTTCTAAATAGGTACTCTAGTCTGGACTAAATAACTGTATTTTTCAGTCTTTGGAAGATGCATTCCAGTTTCTATCATTACCCTTTTGTGACTATAAGTCAGAGTCCAGAAAAATCTAACCTGGTTCTTGATAATATCTGGTATTCAGGTTTTATTATCTCCCAAGGTCTTCTTTTCTCTTCTGAAGTCTCAATCCTCAGCAAGAAGAAGAGAAGAAAATACCACCTACATTGCTAAGTCCTTTAATTCCCACCTAAAACATCTAAGTCAATGAACATACACATGATACTTCTTTTTATGATAAAATTTAGTCCTAACTGGTATGCCTGCTTTTTGGCAAACTCTTATGTAATAGCTTCACCTTTACTTCTGTTGATAAAAATTTCCACAATATTCACAACGAGAAGTCGCAGAGGCTTAATTTGACTAACAAAGAATGAGAACAAAGTAAAACTATATGTCTTTCTCATCAATGCATTTTTTAGGCTCATTGTTTTTAAAACTTTACATATGTTTGGATAATTTTCTATGTCAAGTCCAAATAATATGATCTACTTACATTTTTTTATGGTGGAGAGTATCAGAAAAGAAGTAGGCACATAAAATGTTTATGACAAACAGCATAATAAAGAAAAACAGTAACAAGGGTGAAAATGTTGACTAGATTAGTGTACTGTTTAGGCACAAAGAAGAAATGTAAAACTGAATCTTAATGTCTATTCAATTAAGGATACTACTACAAGTTATTACTAATCAGATTTAATAAGAAGGTATTCTTTTGCATGGAGTAATTTTTAACCCTCAGTAGCTAGGTGTTTGAAAAAGAGTATTGTAAGAATTAAAATCATAAAGTACTTTAAAAAGTATTATTCTATATAAGTGAAGGATATAGTTAAGCTTTATAATTATCATTAAGATTTTAGGTATAACTGAAGACCTGACCATCCCTTAAAGATAAATTTCCCTTGGAATTCCCGAGCAGTCCAGTAGTTAAGACTTCACCTTCCACTGCAGGGGACACAGTTTCAATCTTGGTTGGGGAACCTAAGATCCCACATGCCTTTCGGCCCAAGAGTAAAAATAAATAAACAAATATAAATAAATAAATTGGGCCAACATATTTAAAAAGTACTATTAAAAAAGGCAAATTTCCCAAATCAACTCTAACCAAATTAACAGGCAAAGACTATTAATATGCCCTCCTTCATTTTTAAAATATTTCACCTGAAATGGTATTATGTTGTTGTTGTTGTTGACTTGATAAGTCATGTTTGACTCTTTGTGACCCCATGGACTGTAGCCCACCAGGCTCCTCTGTCCATGGAATTCTCCAGGCAAGAATACTGGAGTAGGTAGCCATTCCCTTCTCCAGGGTATCTCCCTGACCCAGGGATTGAACCTGGGTCTCCTGCACTGCAGGTAGATTCTTTATCATCTAAGCCACCAGGGAATTTCCCTAAATGGTACAATACAGAGCAATTTAGAAATACCAGAAAATCTAAACCATGAACAGATAAGAAGAAACAGGAAAATTCCTTTCCAAAAACAATCTACTAAGAAACAAGAACTGAATTTTGCTTGATTTTCAATGCATACATACCACCACAATCATACACACACATTAATTAATTTAAAATCCCTTTTAGGCACTATTTAAATTGAACCTGAATATAAAACCCTTCTATATATGTAAAGTATAACAAAACAAAAGAGAGGAATAATTTTCCGAAGACAGGCCTTTTTTTTTTTTTAAAAAAAGAATTCTTGTTCAAAAGCTTTTAAAAATAAAACATTTAGGGAAATCTGAATACAGACTTATATAAGATAGTACAGATTTATTTCATCTCTTTAGCTGATTCCGTGGATGGAGGTGCCTGGTAGATGTCAGTCCATGGGGTCACAAAGAGTCAGACATGACTGAGTACCTTTCACCTTTAGCTGATTTCAATAATTTCTGGGCTAACGATACTGTGGTTAAGTAAGAAAATGCCCTTATTCTTAGGAGATATGTTATCTACAATTTACTTCCATGTAGCTCAGATTAAAAAAAGGTTGCAAAGACAGAGAAAAATCTGACAAAATGTTCCTATCTGGCAGATTTGTGACGTGGATACATGAACACACACACACCTGTTCTTTGTGTTATTCCTTTAACTTTTCTCTAGGTTTAAACATGATGGATATAAAAAGTTGGGAAACATTTCAGTTCATATGATGACAACTAGCAATATTTGCTTCCAAAGAAATGATTCGATCCAACACACGCGTCATGAACCATTATCAAAACGATGTCCTTCAGGTTTGAAAAGATTTCATTTCTCTAGAGGACAGAAAGGTGAGGATTTACTTGCGGAGGAGACGGGGGAAAGCGACTTCAAAGCTGGGGAGTCTGCCTGTTCACACAGAGGCCACATCTGGGGAAGAGGGGCTCTGTGTTCCTCTTCTCAGCTCTCCCCTACCAGCTGACTGATGGCTATCTGCAGGGCGCTGCAGGGGGCCTCAGAGAGGGGGTGAGTGCAGAGACAAGATAAGGAAAAGGCGGTGACCCCAGACTGAAGGGAGACGGGTCTCCCTGGGGTTTTCATTTTGGTTGGATCTCCAGATAGGGACAGGTAGGAACGGGGAGAGAGCTATTAGAAACCAGGTGATAAAGCAGAAAGAAATGATAATAAAACAAGCCATCCTCGGCTCAGTTTCAAGGAAGGATGACTTACAAAACTATTTCACTGTAAATGAACTTGTTTTTCAACTGTGGAGGGGAAGAACACAAGATGACTCTTCAGCTAAGAAAAATGTTCATTTTGAAACCCAAATCCAGAGAGTGAAGACTTGGGGAGAGAGCCTTTAAAACCAACGTGAAGCATGTGGAGCTTAATAAATGGAGGGGCTCTTAAAAATTCCTATTGTGAGAAAATATCTTCCTCACCACCCGGAAGACAAAGGCAAACAGTGAGGGTTGACAACGCCATATTAAAAAGCCATCCCTACCCAATTTGTTATCCACAAATACATATATATATATTCTTTTTAATTTACTCTAAGCCAGCATGTCGGCTCATAACATCTCGTTTTTATGTCATTCTCTCTCAGCTATACACACAAGTCGGATCTGGGGATTTCAACTCGCGGTGAAACTACACTGAGGTTCCAGATCTCAGGTGGTGTTGGCATGAGAGCCGGTCTCTGTAGTCACAGAGAAGACAGTATTCTATGGAGTCTGGAATTAGTCCTACTTTGCACCATTCAAGCCCAAACTGCTGCTTCGAAAGAAGCAAGCCATCCTTGTTAATGGCCACGGCGGAAAAACACCACTGCCTTTCGATCTAAAGCCTCTCTCTGCACAGGGCAACGAATAAAGCTGAGGAAAGGGTAAACCTACAGTGGAGAGGGATGTCTGTGGAGGTTAAAGGACAAGCATCAGAAAAAGGCGAGTTACCTCATCCGATTGCGAGGGGCTGATTCTGGGCATGGGCGAGACTTGCGGCGTTTTCAACTGCGTGCTGTTGCTGTCAGGCACCAGCTCTCGGTGGACCGTTTGAATGTGGTTCTGGAGTTCACTTTCGGACTCAAACTTCACGTTGCAGCTGGAGCAGCGCGTCTTGGGGGCTCCGGCCTTGCCCTTGCCCTCCACGGCCCCCAGGTTCTCGGTCTGGCCCAGGCCCGGTCGACTGGAGCTGGGAGCGATGTTGACGCCGGGACTGGCGCTCTTACTGAGGTTCACGCAGCCTGCGCACAGACCGTAGGGCAGGCCGTTGATGTCCAGTTTCACCAGATCTTGCTTGGAACGGAATTCTTTGAGGCAGGACGCGCACTTGTACAGTTTGGGGACGTGCGGGCCGCGGCCCGTGGCCTGGACCGCGGCCCCGTTGCCGGTCTTCTGCATGTGGAACGTCCCGTGGATTTTGAGCTCCAAGGTGGAGGTAACCGTCTGCATGCAGACCACGCAGCGGAACCCCGTCAGGGAGTTCCGCAAGTCGGGGTGCATCTGGCAATGCTCCAGGAACTCCTCCTCGCTCTGCAACGGCATCTTGCAGATGCGGCAGTTTCCCGTATCCAGGCTCTTACTGTGCGTGACCTTGTGTTCGGTCAAGGTCAAGAGCGAGGGGAAGCGCTCCCCACAGATGGGGCACATGTAATGTTTCACGGGGCCCAGGTGCGTCTGCATGTGCTCCCGGAGGCCGTTCTCCGAGAAGAAGGTCCGCGAGCACACGTTGCACTTGTAGTTCCCTTTGATGAGCTCGGCTTTTTTCTTGACGATGGCGCTCTCCCCCGGCCGGATGTTGTGGTCCCGGAGCTGATGGTTCTGCAGCAGCGTCTCCATGGTGTAGGCCGCCCCGCAGATGTCGCAGCCGTACATGGGCTCCGAGGTGTCCACGTCCTCCTCGCTGCCGTCGTGGCTGTTGTGGGACTCCTGGCTGTTGGTCAGCAGGGTCTGCAACTCCACCTCCTCCTTCTGGCCCGGCTCTGAGGCCCCGTTGGCGCCGCAGTTGGGCGTCTTGGTGTCGAACACGCAGTGCTTCTCCCGCAGGTGCTTTTCCAGCAGGATGATGGCGTGGAAGGCCTTGCTGCAGAACTGGCAGTTGTACTTCTTGCTGTGCGTGGTGATGTGGCACTGCAGCTCCACCTCGGTGCCAAAGGACTCGCCGCAGAAGATGCACTTGTGCACTTTGCCCTGGTTCTCCAGGTGGTTGTGCTTCACGTGCAGCTGCAGGTCCGTCTCGTTGCGGAAGTCCCAGTTGCAGGAGGTGCAGCGATACACTTTCTTCTCGTTACTGTGCTTCACGGCCAGGTGGAGTTGGATGGAGACCTTGGAGTCGAACACCTCCTGGCAGAGGGTGCAGCGGAAGAAGACGAAGGTGTGCATGTCCAGCAGGTGTTTCTGCAGGTCGTCCACCGACGTGAACTGCTTGTCACAGCTCTCGCAGATGTAGTAAGTGGAGGTGATCATGAAATGAATGGTCACGTGCTTCAGCAGGGACTCTTGATTGGGGAACTCCTTGTTGCACTGAGGACAGGTCAGTTTCGGAAGCACGGTGTCCAGGTGGGTCTTCAGGTGAGTCTGAAAGCCGTCCAGGGACGTGTACTTAGCACCACACTGATTACAGATGTATTCTCCGGCCTGCCTTGCAGGCGCCCCTCCTACCGCCTGCATCATCTTCAGAGATGTCTGCTCTATGGCCACAGGTGACAGGGGACTCAAGGCCCTGGATTTCTTCCCGTTGTGGATATAATTCAGGGCCAAGGGAATGTTTTTATGATTCTCTTTGATGTGCTTGTTCAGTTTAAGAACGCTGTTGAATATGGGGGAATTTGTACAATAGGAACAAGAATAGACTTCTACGACTGGCTCTTTCGGAGTCCCGAGCACTGGGGACCCAAATCGGGAGCCACTGAGGTCGCAGTGGACCTGTCTTATATGCTCTTCCAGCGAAGAGTCAGTGAGGAACCCCATGTAGCAGTGGGGACAGAAGAAAGCATTGCTGTCCTTCGCCGCGGGGTTCGCAAATCCGTGAGAACATCGGATGTGTTCCTGAAGGGTGTTGAGGTCGTTGACAACTTCAGAGCAGAAGTTGCACTGGTAGACTATGGCGGGCAAGGCAGAAACAATCAGACCTGGGTCCTGAGCTTCGTGCACTTGCTTAAGATGTTCATTGAGGTTATAGAGGGAGGGCAGTACCTCCAAGCAGTACTGACAGATGTGGGCCTGCTCTGGTTTATCTAAATGCATAGTTTTCAGGTGAATCTGCAGAACCGCCAGACTGGAAAACAACTGCTTGTTGCAGTAAATACAGCTGTAGGTGACCTTCGCCTGTTTACTCGAGGGGACGGTCATGTCTGGGGTCTGCTGAGCGGCCCGCTTCCTCCCCCGACTCTTTGGGATGGGTGGGGCGGCTTCCACCATGGTCGAGCTGTCCACTGAGAGGTTGGAGTCTGGGGTCGTGCTGGACACGGAGGTGTAGCCCACCGTGACCAGGGAAGGGCTGTTGCTATGGTTGCACGACTCCGGTTGCTGGTGACTGTCCATGTGGCTGTACAGCTCCTCGACGCTGTGGAAGCTCTCGGAACAGATGCTGCAGGAGTTCTTCTTCTCCCCGCCGTGCATCTGCTCCATGTGGTTCATCAGGGAGGTCTCCTCCACGAAGAGCTCGTGGCAGTAGACGCACTGGAGGGCCGCCCGGTCCTCGTTCGGGGAGCACTCGGGGTGGCACTCGGCAATGTGCTTCTGGAGGTCTTCCGGGAAGTCAAAGCCTTCCTCGCACTGACTGCACTTCTGAGTGTCCTTCATCTTCCAGTCCTCCATCCTGGAACCCGACTGGGAGCCGTCCTTGTTCCTCTCATGGACCTGCATGTGCCCGTGTAAGGAACTAGAGGACAGGAACCCACGGCGACAAATGGCACATTTATATGGCTTGTTGGACGTGTGAGTCTTCAAGTGGATCTTCAGGTGATCACTTCTGGAGAAGGCAGCGTCGCACTCACTGCAGTGGTACTTCTTGTCCCCGGTGTGGAGTTTGATGTGGCGGTCTCGGCTCCGCTTGTGTTTGAACAGCCGGCTGCAGTAGGTGCACTTGAAAGGCAGCTTGTCGCTGTGACTCTGCTCATGGTGCTTTAGGTAGCTGAGACGGCTGAATGACTTGTCACAGAACTGGCACGGATACGGGAGTCCGGGGCCACCTTCTTCCTCTCCGAAATCACAACCTTCTCCGTGGCTGGGGGAAGTCTGGTCCTTGCTCGAAGGTGAGGAAGCTGGCCAGGAGCAGGTGGGGTCATCCTCTACATCCACTCCATCTGCAACGAGAAGATGGGAACTTTTCACTTCCAGGTCGAGAGTTCAAGAACGATTTACTGTACTGTTTCAACAAGTACACAGGGCCAACTCGAACCGTGTGAGGGGAAAAAATAGGAGGAGAGACTATTTGGATGGAACACTTTCAAATCTGAGCCCAAAGCTTTTCTTCTACGTTGACTTTTCACTGGCTTGTAAAATATAAAATGATATTAAATAGTTCGATGTCTAAATTACCCCTTTATTACTTTTTATCATTCTTCCTTAGGAGCAAGGTATATATTATGCATTGACAATTTTATTAAAATGCAGATTTTAATATATTTAATGTTTCTTTTGTATTCATTCTAAAATGATTTGCATATTATGTGAGCATCTGAAGGACCAAATGAAGAGGAAATATTACAAGAATGATTTAAAATTAATGCAGTCAGCCCAGATGTCTAATATTTAATAAAAAATTCCCTCTGCATTTTGCTTGTTTTTATAGGAAAAGGCAATTCTGCAGGCCAAAATCTTTTATGGGGTTCTTATTGATACAGACCTTATTGCATTCAGCAAAAAAATATTAAAAAGTAAGCACATGAAAGAAGACAGAAAACACAATAATAATTATGTCCTGTGTAATAAAAGACAACCAGGATTTCTTCAATAACTGTAAGATTCGAATAGCATAGACCAGAAAATGGATTATTAGATGTGAGAAGGGTACGACTAGATATTACATGTAGCTAGGATCAGCCAGGATCAAGAAAAAAAATGAGAGTTTCACAGGGTCAGAATGTAATAGTGTATTTTGTTTGGAAAGTTCAAGAGGTGGCCCGCCATTTCTTCCTTTTGCTAAAGCTTCAGCAGCATGAACTTCCTTAGCCAAACAGGACCTGCACTTTGAGGTGAGCGGAGACAAAGCAACTTGTGAAAAACTGGAAACAGGAAAAGTGATAAATGATTATGGTAAATGCTGAAAGATTTATGAGTAACAAAGAGAAGATAAACAAGCCTGAAAGCCAGATATAACCTTAGCGAGCTATCCATAAAGCAACTTTACCTTCTATTAGGTGGTTTTTTTAACTGTGTTTGCAGCAAGTGTACACTCTTACTTCTGTCACTTTCTTAACATCCAAGTGGAAAATGAGACCTCTTAAATAGACTGTGAAACCTCTTTCTGACTTTTCAAAATAATTCTAGTCTATCATTCATGATTAGAAGACATCGCAAAAGCTTGTCACTCTCCAAAGGAGCAAGATTTTTCATAAATGCCGACAAGTAAGGACCATGGAGTAGGGTTGGTAGAGAGAGCGATTCTACTAGAATAGGTCTCGTTAAGAATATTATTGAGGTTATTCTAATAAGATGCAATTAGAATGAGATCAAATACATTTTAAAATCCTTCAAAGCTGAAGTTCACTAGCAAGCTATATTATTAACATAAAAGGAGAAACTGGCGAGCATTATGTAAACAAATTCCACGTCTGCTTTCTTTAAGGTAACAAGATTTTACTAGATTATCAACCTCTTGCTTATCCACAGGAAACAGATGAGGATCATTCCTTTCCTGCATCTAGAAACTGATGACAACACCATCTCACTATCAATGCCAGATGGCAACCATCTAACTCTGAGAAAACAACCAAACACCATTCCTGGATTCCTGCCCACTGCAACAAAGCTTCGCAATACAAGTTGAAAGCCACATGATTTTGCATCCTCATTTATATCCGTCTATAACCCAACATGTTTCCAGCATAAGAAAGAGTTTGAGAATTGCCAGTGTGATTTCAATTTAAAGGTAAATGCCTATAAAGAATATATGCAAGTAAACTCATCAGCCAACATACAGAGAAACAATTTTGAAAAATTAAAAACAAAAAAACCTCACTGATGATTTAGCTTTTCTCTTAAAGAAAATAAGCCATCTATAGCTGGTAGCCCTAAAACAAACCAAAGTCTTGAAATATTTTTTCCTAATTAAAATTTTCTAATATTTTACAAAAAATTTATATTATAAAATTATATTTATATAATATATGTACATTATAAAAAATATAATATTTTATTAAATTTGGCTCAGCATTCTAGAAAGAAAATCTATCACTTTTCACACATTTATTATTTTGACTTATATCCTATTGTTTCACTTAAAAATATTTTCAAACACATCATCTGTGTACAGTTGGGGAAAACAGTGAATCAGAAATTAGTCATGCATCTATACTGAAAGAATAGAACTTAAACTTGATAATTTAGCAAGTGAATCTATTATCAAATTGCAGATTGTGCCTAGGCATGATGTATTATTATAACAACACACCAAGAATTATAGAGCAATAGACTATTATACACACGGTGCAATCCTTGACACCATGCTTAAATCAGGTTCTTGTCTGTGGCCATGCCTGATTATACCTATTACCTAACCATTCTCCTAAGCTTGTAAGTTTCAAATACAGTCAAGTGAGCTGAGGATCAGGAGTTTTTACTCAAACCAAGATGCAAGGGAGCTAGAAACCTTCTCTTCACTCTCTCTCCTGTCCCTATTACTTGGTCTTAGCAAAAAGATGTGATAATCACAGATGATGTATCTCTGTAACTGAGATACATGGAAATTGCCCTACCGGATTCACAGGCTGCAAAATGGAGGCCGTTGAGCAGAAATAGAAAGTTTGAGTAGGGAATGCTACTTTTGGAAGAATCAACAAAGGTTCCACAAAAAGTTGATTCCTGTTTTAAAGTCAAAATTATAAAATGCTCATTTGCTAGGACTGTAACTGAGCCTGTTCTCCTTGAGGTGCGCAAGGAACTCACTGAGGAAACTCCCAGGGGTGTTAGTTCATGCTCTAAGGGTATCAGTATCGCCCCAGACTTTGTGTTAGTGGTGGTGTTGCCAATATTCTCTGAGGTCTACCTTAGTCTCCGCAAGCTACCCATTCCCATCACCTTAAGTTTTTTGGCATGCACAGCTCACACGATGCTTACATGGCTACTATAGACCTAAACAATTTCAAGTTGTTTTTTTCATCTGGAAGAAACTATGGAGGATTCTTTCAATCCCCGTTACTGAGTCAACTTGAACTTTTTTTCCCTTCAGCACTCACTAAGTGCTACTAACAGGAATGTCTTTTTGTGTTATGGCAAGTTTTCTGCATTTCAATGTGAAGTGCTTAACATGTCCACGTTAAATTTTAATTTTTGGAATCAATCACTTCACACTAGCTGACTCTCGGAGAGCTATACCTCTTACAACGGGAAGAAGGAAAGGGGAAAAAAATAAAAATACACAGATACAACTTTGCTGGAAACCAACTCCATGGCCTAAAAGTCTATTTAAAGATGCAAATGTGTGTGCACAGTTAGTGCAGATGTTTTTCTACAGCAACTGTACTTGCTGAGTTTCAGCATATCCATAAAGCACATTAAAACAAGTGTGTGAACACTCGGAGATGAAAGTCTCGAACACTCCTGAGATTTGCAGTGGAAAGGAGAGCCGCCTGACTTTTCTCCAAGCAGACAGGAATGCCCATGATTCAGCAGCCTGAGTAAATAAAAGAGGTCCTTATTTCCTAATTTTGCTGGCTGGCCACACTGCAGCAGCCTCTGTGCTCCTGCCAAAGGGGATACAGAACTGGAACTACACCCAGCCGCTGAAGGCCTGTCTTTGTTAGCCAGCCAGGCTTTCCCGACCATCTTCTGGCAACAAAACTGCCATATCCTGCGAGGAAGACCTCCATCTCGGGCTTGATGGTTCTCTAGTCTGCCTGAAAGGACGAAACAACAGATTTTGCTAGGTCTGCATCGGAGGAGGACAGCTGGAAACTCAGTTAGCGGCAGAGCCACACCTGTTCGGTCATATTGATGGGAGAAAGTGCTCACTAACAGAAAAGTGAAGTCATGCTAGAAGGAGGGATCGCACAGGGAAAAGGCAACCAGAGCGCAAAGTGCGACCTCTCTGACATGAGCCATCGCCCCTCATAGACCAACCTGGGAGGAGAGAGCAAAGATTGGCTGTGATTTTATCCTGGCCGCTGGGGGACAGGCAGATGAGTACACCGCAGGAGGGGCTGCCCAGCAGCCAAATGGGGGGCTGATAATGTCCGTCTACAGCCTGTCACCGTGGAAGAAAAGTGCTGCTGAGGGTCCGGCTTTTCTTTCACTTTCAAGCCCAACTCAAGTAGTCATTAAAAAAAGATCAAAGAAAAAGGAGGAGAAGATGCTCAGGAAGGTCTGGGGTGATGCTAAAGCTTTTCTTTTCTTTTCTTTTAATTTTTTTGCACTATCAAGCAGGTCTTAGTTGGGCTTCCCTGGTGGCTCAAAAGGTAAAGAATCTGCCTGCAATGCAGGAGAGGGTAAGGTACATGCTTCTGGAGGGCAGGGACCAAGTCTCTTAGAATGCTGACTCCAACAGTATGGGCAGTCCTGAAATTATTAAGGAGAAAGAGAAATAACAAAGTGGATTGACTCGACATGTTAAAGAAGTGATCTGAGTCTCTGAAGATATGGAAACTTCCAATACTTTTAGTTCTTTGTAGGGCTGGCCCCACGAGAAGCTGGCCTACTGATGTCCTTTGCTACCTGAGTTCATTCACTGTAACTGCAGGGTTCTCGCTAAACCACCCTTTGGGAACTCAGTATCATGTGTGTGCAAGATTTCCTTAACAGGAACAGGATTTAGATCACCAGTTACTTTTCAAGTGTGGAAAAGAAGACCGAATACTGACAGCTCTGGTACCTCTGTTTTTGGAGGTCAATGACTCAGAATGAAAACTAAAAGTCAAGAGTCTGGAGTTTTATTTCTAGCTTCATAATGGACTTAGAGAGTGACCTGGCCAAGTCATTTAATCTGCCCCTACCTAGGTATTTCACCTGCAATATGAAGATAATAATTCTTGCTACTTACCCTCTGGGGTGTTACAAAGATTAGTGAACATTTCTAGGGCGCCTATCATTGCTGGAAGAAAAGGTGCATATGTAAACAAAAAGACTTGTATGTGTTGCATGTATTAACGTTTTCACATGTAAGCTTCTCATATGTGCAGTATAAACATATTTTAGCATTTTCTTTTCTTTAATGGAACCACTGGAATATCAGCTTTAAGGATCGGCCCAAAGAGCGTCTTAAGCATTCATAGCTGTATATTCAGTCATCAAGAAAATAAAATATAAATAGTTGGTGATACCTAAAAGTTAATGAACCATGAATCCAAGCTGATTGTGTTAAATTATCATACATATGATATAATCTCAGGTCTTTACAGACAGATAACCTTGGAATGAGTATTTTGAAGGTAATTCTGAAGCCAACTATGGACTTTTGTAATCACCTCTTTTATCCTTAAAACACTAGCAGTGCAATTATTGCACTGTTAGTACTTGGTGTTAGTACTCATGTTAGTACTTGTGTCATCGACTCTTTGCGAACCCCGCGGACTGGAGCACACCAGGCTCGTCTGTCCATGGAATTCTTCAGGCAAAAATACTGGAGTGGGTAGCCATTCCCTTCTCCTTCTCCAGGAGATCTTTCCCACCCAGGGTTCAAACCCAGGTCTCTTGCATTGCAGGCAGATTCTTTACTGCCAAAGCCAATAGCAAAGTCGCAATCATTGCATTATTTAACATCAAAATAAGTTCATTCAGTGGATGATTTTTTTTAAGTGTAGGACAACAGGTAAAAACATGAGATCGAAACAAATTTCCAGGTTAGTTCTTCCACTGACTGGAAAATGGTTCTTTCTTTATCCAGCGTGCTAGAGGGAGCGAACTTTTATGTTAAGAGTTCATAGTCCTTTTTGAACTCCTTAACTTAAGACACCTTAAGATAATTAAACTGAGAACCTTGAGGAGAATATTCTGGGTACACAAAGGCTGAGAGAAGTTAGGTGCTATCAAGAGAGAACATATTTTGAAATGTGTGTTTAATAGGCATAGATAAGAAGGATATTTGTCCTGTTAACCCAGAGTCATCACAGTAACAACTCTGCATCATCACATTTAAAATCACCTAACCAAATTGCGCAACACATTTTAAAATCAATGATCTAAATTGCTGAAGGATATGGTCACTGTAAATAAACCATTATGCATTATTACACAATTGTTTCCTTTCATTCTCAACAGAAATGTCAACAGCTTTAGAAAAGTGGCCACTTTTGTAACATAACTATCATACTTTTGGAAAAAACCCACAGTCCTGTGTTAAATTCACCCCTTTGTCATGCAACTTATTTATCTACTTGAAAAGGAATACTCTTTACTGGGTGTTCAAAAGAGAAAAGTGAACCTTACAATTATGTATAGTTCACAGATGCTTTATAATTCTGTAATATCACACATTGTTCTGGAAGGACCAGTTACATGCATTAGCAGGCTATGAGGGAAAAGAGTGGTCAGTCATTAATGATAGCAAACTGAGGGAACAGGCAATGGAGGAACACATTTTTTTAACACAGTCAAGATGAATTCCAGATATCAGAGCTTAGAGGCTATTTATTTTTCCTTTCAATACTCCCTTAAAAAAAAAAGAGAGAGGTTCACTGCTTAGGATGAGCCAATAGAAGAGATAAGAAGTTGTTATCACCCTGCCTCAGCCCCTCCTTAGGTAATCCTGGGTTTTAGAGCCAAGCTGGCTCTTTCACCAGACACATTTCTATTACGTGTGCAGAGAAGTACAAATGTTTTGCTTACTGTTGCTTAAAGTTCACTTGAACAGACGGAGCTCAATGAATTCCATCTTCTACCGCCAAATTAAACAGAAAACAGTGCATTCTTAAGCAGTTCACACTTAACTCCACCTCTCAAATCAGAGGAAAAAGCTGACGTGAAACCAGTTAAAGAACACTCATCCTCTCTCTCACGGAAACCAAGACGTGTTTCTGAAGCCAGACAGAAGGAAAAGCGGTTTCCAGTGATGGGGGGGCAGGGGGTGAGCACAGCTTTGCTGTTCCCATCTTTTGGCTCACTTAAAGATATAGATAACTAATGATAAGCACCAAGCTCTTGGCGTTCAATAATTGGCAATCGTGTGCTACACATCTGCTTACAGTGCTGTGACTGTGAGCTTTCTACATCATTTAACGTATTTATCTCTCCTTTAATAATGACAGCCATCATCACAGTGAATTTCCCAAATCTGTTTTCTTTTTATCTCAACTATTTTGAGTTAGAAAGAATGTTTTCATTACTTAGAAGTCTTGTATTTATGACCTCATACCACAAAGAATTTGAACCACTTCTTCATTGCTTATTTCATTTACTCATTTATTTAGCCAACATTTATGAAGCACCTACTATGTGTTTACATCTGATAACTAGCATATGAACTCTAGAAATTATTGTGTTTTTAAAGTTTTTACTTGCTTGTCTCTAACAAAATAAATAATAAAATTCTAGCATTCCTCATAGTTAATATTCTTAGAATCAAACATGACATTGTATGAAAGAGCTTTCTAAACTACTGCAATATAAAAATGTACTAAAATTACTACTACTACTCTAAAAGCCATAGCTACCTTTACGTTATAGCTGAAAAATGTGAAAACATTATAAAGGAATATTAGTTGTTGCTGTTTTTCATATTGAGATTCTAAGAATTCTAAAGGACTTAAGGGCCATCTTTGTTTAAAAATAAAAAAATAAACAAAAATACCAAAACAAAATCTTCTGAATGCTAATAATAATTACCTTGAAAATCAATGTACTTTAGAACATTTTTTAATAGCTCCACACAGGCAAGCTGTGATTAATTCATTAGTGGAGTAAAATCCCCATGATGGGACAGCTTGCATTCAAAATCCTGAAACCACATTCCACAGTCTGACACTAGTCTAATATCTCACTATTTTACTTGCTGAGAAATTTCTTGAGGGTAAATTCTATTTTGCTTCAAAATCCTTTGCTCTAGGGTGAAATATAACTATAAAGCTTTGAAGATGTAGCCACATCTTTTGAAATATACTCAACAAATTTCTCAGTTACCATGTTAATCATTGTACCTGTAAGTTAATCTCTTCACTGAGGTAGAGTTAAAGTAAAAGGGATTCTTCCACTAAGAAAGCTAAATTTGAAAATGGCTTTATCGGTGAATGATGGACCTCAGAAAAATCATTCCATCATGTTAATAATGGCTTTTTTGAAGAACTGCGCTAACACACTACAATGTTTAGACAAAGCAATCAAATTCTATTTCAAAGAGGAAACTGGTGTATAAGAATGGTTTGTCACGTAAAACTCTTCTGAATGTTTTTCTAGCATGTAGGCTTTGATTCAAGGTTGGCAAACTCTGGGTCACAAGGAATTATAACAGTCCTGAAGTGGTGTTCACTCGAGCTGAATTCCACCTGTATCATACCCATGGCAGCAGCAAAGCTGACATGAATTTTTGGCAGTTTAAAGAGGCCACATTGTATACTTCACTGCAGATAAAGCCACTGGAGAATACAAAAGTGTTGAAAGGCTAAAATTTAATTAATGACCAATTAGCACCCCCTGTGGGTTCATTGTGCAGTAAAGTGATAAATACGGTGTGCTAATATAGAAAAAGCTGTTACAAAGATTAGGGAGGAAGTACTACTAGAATTATCCATTTGATGTTACAATACAGTGGCCATCAGTATTCTTGATTTTGAGGTTCCTGTGTCTAAACATGATAGGAATTAAGATCTAGGGCAAAATTATTATTTTCTTTTTATTTTAAGGTGCAGAGGTTAAGCCCCACACTCAGACAGCTAGTGAATGCACCTAGCTAAACACCCAGCAGCTGCAACTCAGACTAGTTTGTGTAGCCTCCTACCCAATCAGTGTTCATGCACTTTATGGGGAAGTTATATGCTATGTTAGTCGCTCAGTCGTATCTGACTCTTTGAGACCCCATGGACTGTAGCCCGCCAGGCTCCCCTCTCCATGGGCTTCTCCAGGCAAGAATACTGGAGTGGGTTGTCATTTCCTTCTCCAGAGGATCTTCCTGACCCAGGGATCGAACCCAGGTCTCCTGCATTGCAGGCAGATTCTTTACCCTCTGAGCCAACAGGGAAGACTTTACATACTACTGGTGATATTTAAAAATTGGCGGATCTGGACTATCTTGAGATTCTATGCGTATGTTGAGATCTACAGAACAAATTGCCAATACATCCTCACAAGATAGAATTTCTATGGTGTTTCAAAAGAATCATCATTAACTTTCACATTAACACTTACATAGTAAAACTAAAATTGAAAAGTGATGTTGGATCCCAAGTAACC
Organism: Odocoileus virginianus; assembly: GCF_023699985.2. Classification (NCBI taxonomy): domain Eukaryota; kingdom Metazoa; phylum Chordata; class Mammalia; order Artiodactyla; family Cervidae; genus Odocoileus; species Odocoileus virginianus. Next base: position 26,460,951 of record NC_069695.1, read on the forward strand.
ACACTGATACAAGGAGTCATTTATTTTAAATGGAATAATGTTTATAAACGGCAAAGGATAAAAGTATGTTCTTAAAATAACTCTAATTCTGGCATAACAAAATATTTCTACACAGATCATTAATATCAATGACCTTATTTGTGTAGTTTTTTTTTTCTATTAGCCTAATTAGGCAATATTTGAAAGAGGCAATCCTGAAAAAAAGCTGATTATTAATTTGATGGATTTTCCAGGTACCTCATTCTCCCTTTGTTTTCTATGTCTCACTTTAGGTTCAGTTTATTCTTCCCTAGAATGAAACTAAAAATAAAATTCAAACTGGCTCATTCTATCATTTGCTTCTTGTTAACAGTCCTGGTAATGTATTTATAGGAACCAAACTAGTCAAAAGTATAGCACAGGGAAGGCGTGCATGTATGTTTTTATGCAGGACTGAATGTGCAGAACAGATTTAATGATTAATGCTCAATCATGGCATACATTTTTAAAATATCTTTTCTATTTCTCATTACAAAGTGTTAATCATATAATTTGCCACTTAATATGTGTAAATGTATAATCATGCCTTAATGAAGTGCACTTGATTAGGGGAAGTTTCTATGATGCAATTTTTTTTACTTATTAATATATATCACATGTATTATTTTTATTAAATTATATATGTTGTATACTCAATTATATATTTAACACATATGCATATGCTTATGTATATGCATGATGAAGCACAAGCTGGAATCAAGATTGCCAGGAGAAATATCAATAACTTCAGATATGCAGATGATACCACCCTTATGGCAGAAAGTGAAGAACTAAAGAGCCTCTTGATGAAAGTGAGAGAGGAGAGTGAAATAGCTGGCTTAAGACTCAACATTCAGAAAACTAAGATCATGGCCTCTGGTCCCATCACTTCATGGCAAATAGATGGAGAAACAATGGAAACAGTGACAGACTTTATTTGGGGGGTGGGGTGGCTCCAAAATCACTGCAGATGGTGACTGCAGTAATGAAATTAAAAGACGCTTACTCCTTGGAAGAAAAGTTATGACCAACCTAGACAGCATATTAGAAAGCAGAGACATTACTTTGCCAACAAAAGTCCGTCTAGTCAAGGCTATGATTTTTCCAGTAGTCATGTATGGATGTGAGAGTTGGACTATAAAGAAAGCTGAGCACCAAAGAATTCATGCTTTTGAGGTGTTGGAGAAGACTCTTGAGAGTCCCTTGGACTGCAAGGAGATCCAACCAGTCCATCCTCAAGGAAATCAGTCCTTAATATTCACTGGAAGGACTGATGTTGAAGCTGAAACTCCAATACTTTGGCCACTTGATGCGAAGAGTTGACTCATTTGAAAAGACTCTGATTCTAGGAAAGGTTGAAGGCGGGAGGAAAAGGGGACAAAAGAGGATATGATGGTTGGATGGCATCACTGACTTGATGGACAAGAGTTTGAGTAAACTCCAGGAGTTGGAGATGGACAGGGAAGCCTGGCGTACTGCAGTCCATGAGGTCGCAAAGAGTTGGACACAACTGAACGACTGAACTGAACTGAATTGTATTAAAATATATGTGTGTATATAGATGTGTGTAATATTGCCTTGTTTATACATGTAACTAAGATGAAATTTATATATTATATATATTACTTTTATTAAATTATATGTACTGTATGCTCAATTATATATTCAACACATATATAAATATATAATTGTATTAAAATATATGTGTGTATATAGATATGTATAATAGATATATATATTGGCTTGTTTATATATGTAACTAAGATGAAGTTTCTCCAATGTACAAGACAGAGAGTGTATAAAATTCCACTGAAAACCAAATATGACTCAGTAAATAAACTCTACTCAGATAATATGTAACTGCTTAGTTCACATGTGAAATGCACCAATTCTGAATAATTTTCATCGAGAAATTGATAGCAGTGTTTCTCTGCTTTTGTTTTGGAGTTTTTAAACTTGTTTTTGAAAAGAGGAATATGGATAGCATACATCTGTATATGTTCAAAACCTATGGGTATGACCCTTACAGAAACATGTTTCTAAAACCCAAAGACATAAAGCCAACTGGCACAATTCTGGGAGCTCGACTGACTCAAAGTTGCCTGCAAGAAAGTGCTGTTTCTGAAGCTTTATGAAGCCTCCTCCCACATCTGAGCTCCACTCTTTTCTCTTAAGATGACCTGATGTGGTTTGGCATGGGTTATGCATAGCTCTGGGTCTGACTTGAGGGATCAAAGGAAAGAAAATAAATGAATTTGATTGAAGCCCACACAGAGAAAAGGAAGTCAAGGCTGTCATTCTTAACTTTTCATATATATGAAGTGTTAGATTTAAGATCTGTGAGAAGTCTTAGCCTTTAGAGGAAAAAAAGCACTAATTTAACAGGTGAAAACACAGATCAGCAAGAATGAGTAACAGGTTACAATCTGCACTAACAATACCAGCTCAAGGGGTTTTAAAAACCCAAGCCCTATTCCCTCCTGTTCAGGCAAGCACTTGATCTAAGTGTCAGGTAATTCTCTCCCAGTCCATCCTTCCCCACCTCCCCCTAAAACAACAACTGCCTCAACTGCTACCTAGTCATCCTGTTTTTATGGGTAAATGAATGAACTTAAAATAGCATTTCACATTGTTCTCTCTTTGTTGGTAAAGATTCCATTCTGTTTATTTTTTCTTTTATAAAACCAGATTATGCTAATTGGCATAAGACTACACACATATATTGTTGTTGTTGTCCAGGCGCTAAGTCATGTCCAACTCTTTTTGACCCCACGGACTGCAGCAAGCTTGGCTCCTCTGTCCACTGTCTCCTGGAGTTGGCTCAAACTCATATCCATTGAGTCACAGATACTATCTAACCATCTCATCCTCTGCCCCACCCCTCTTCTCCTTTCGCCATCAACCTTTACGAGCACCAGGTCTTTTCCAATGAGTCGGCTCTTCCCGTCAGGTGGCCAATATGGGAGTTTCAGCTTCAGCATCAGTCTTCCAATGAATATTCAGGGTTGATTTCCTTTAGGATTGACTGGTTTCATCTCCTTGCTGTCCAAGGAAGTCTCAAGAGTCTTCTCCAGCACCACAATTCAAAAGCATCAGTTCTTGGGTACCCAGGCTTCTTTATGGTCCACCTTTCACATCTGTACATGACCACTGGGAAAACCACAGCTTTGACTATACAGATTATTGTTGGTAAAGTGATGTCTCTGTGTTTTAACATGCTGTCTAGGCTTGTCATAGCTTTCTTTCCAAGGAGCAAGAATCGTTTAATTGCATAAAATGTTAGGCACTCAGTCGTGTCCGACTCTTCATGACTCTATGGATTGCAGCCAACCAGGCTCTTCTGTCCATGGAATTTTCCAGGCAAGAATACTGGAATGGCTAGCCATTCCCTTCTCCGGGGGATCTTCCCTACCCAGGGATCAAACCTGTGTCTCTGGCATTGCAGGCAGATTCTTTACCCTCTGAGCCACCAAGGAAGCCTTTAATTGTATGGAGAACAACAAAAACCTAACAATCAATTCTTTGAACCTGTAACCTGAGGTTGACAAGTCAGGACAGCCTATTTCTTAATATTACTTCCAGCTACTGCCTATAAAAATCACACACACACACATAAAACACACACCTCCAGTTTTTTTTTTTATAATGCTCCTCTCCCTCCCTAGGGCTTCCCAAGCGGCACTATTAATAAAGAACCCACCTGCCGGTGCAGAAGACATAAGAGATGTGTATTTGATCCCTGGGTTGGGAAGATCCCCTGGAGGAGGGCATGGCAAACCACTCCAGTATTTTTGCCTGGAGAGTCCCACGGGCAGAGGAGCCTGCCAGGCTACGGTCCATGGGGTTGCAAAGAGTCCGATATAACTGAAGTGACTTAGCATGCGGGCACGTGCCCTCCCTTCCTCTCTTCCTTCCATCCTCTCTTCTGGGGGGAGCAGTTCCGTTGGGTCAGGTATTGGCAAATAAAAGCAGAAGAAAAGATTCCATCAGATTAGCGCTGTGGTTGGCTTCATCTTTCTCGTGCTCTTGCCTCTGGAGCCACATTTTCTACTGCTCACCCAGTGAGGGATACAATGAAGGGGCCTCCTCACCTTCCTCCATGTTCCCTTTCTTCTGTCATCACTGCAGCTACCACGACTCCACACAAGGAAACCGAAGGCTGAACCCCCGCCCAGCCAGGTGACCAAGAGCGGCGTTCCTTAGCATGATCCACCAACCTGCACCCCAGTCAGTTGAGCAGCAGTCACAAACTCCTCCACACACCCCTCCCCAGGTCCACTGACAGTGATCTTCTAGGGGACGGGCTCTGAAATCCTCAGTTTTAGGAAGTTTTTAGGGTGCTTCCCCTGTATTTCTGAGTTTGAAAACCACTATTGTCTTCTATGTCCTATGAATCATTTAAATCCTCTGCTTCAAGTTCACTGCCTGGCCGTGTCTTTTCCACATTGGCCACTCCACACTAGAGCAGGGGTGATGGAAATCTTTCTCTCCCTCACCCAAAGACCAAAATAAATCCCATCTCTTCCAAGAGGCAACTTTTTCAAAAAGAAAAGGACATCATTATCCTTTGCTTTCCCAACTCTTAACACTGCCCGCTCCTACTATGGATAGGACTCCAAGTTTCCAGTCTTTCCAGTGTAACATTCAACTAACTCCCAGAAATTACTTCCTCTCTGTAGAAGTGTTGTTGGCAGCAGCCTGCAAATTTCTAGAAACAGACAGTAACCATTTTGAAAAGTTATAAAGTTCCAAGTACATAAAGGCTGAATGTTACCTGCTTCAGCTACAGACTTGTGAGTAAACAGCTCGTTTCAAATGTGAACATGGAAAAATCTACCTCCTAAAGTTTGGTGGATAATTACTTTCAAGCTGCATTAGCTTGATGAGAAATATCAATAGGCTATGAAATGCTGCTCACCCTGTGAACCATTTCAAAGAATGAAGGTCGTCATAAAACGGAAGACAAGGCAAATGAGTAAGTGAAGGAGGGAGAGGGGAAGGGGGCAGGGGCTTGTAATGATCAGCAATACTCTCTTTTTGCACTCAGGAAGGCATGACTAGAACTGCTGATTGCATGCCTTAAGTCTGGTCCTCTTGAGAAACCATAGATATCTTTTTGGTTTTGTTTTTTTTTTTACACTGGCTCCTATCAGTCTCAGGCAACTTCCTGGGTTCTGCACGTAAGTGTGGAATGTCATACAGTAAATTAAGCCTTCTGCTGTCAAAGCTGGAAATAGGAGGGCAGTAGAAAAGTAGCTTGATCTCAAATGATTTTTATTGGCTTCATTTACATCCTGTTTAAGGTCTTCTGAGTAGCTCAAGGTGTCTTATCTCTGACTACCAGGGGGTATTTTGCAGTCAGAGCAGTTAACATACTTCTCTCTCCCTCCCCTCCTATTCCTTTCCCTCAAGCTCTCTCTCTTTTTTTTTTCTTCAAGCCATCTTATCTTATCACACACATCTCTTCAGGCTGAGGAGAACCCATACTTATCAGAAGCAGTGTGCTCTATTGTCGTTTGGGGCTCTTGTAGACAAATGAAAGTTTAAGTCAAAAGAAAATCAGTTAACCTCTTCTCCACTCGGTTTGGAAATACTCAGGGCTGTCTCACTTTTGCGAGTTCTGAATGGTACCAGGAGCTTTCCCCTGTAATTTACATGCAGGCAGAGCAGCTACCCCATCAGATTAAGAAGAGCAGGTACAAAGTTGCCAGTACTAAATTGCACAATGACCCTGAATAATATAGCTGCAGTTTGCCTTCACCAGGCTACTCACTCTCTGCCTAGGATCATTTATCCATGCTATCTCAGGAAGAGGAAGTGCCAATGCGTGCTAAGTCCCTTCAGTCGTGTCCGACTCTGTGACCCCGTGGACTGTAGTCCACCAGGCTCCTCTGTCCATGGGATTCTCCAGGCAAGAATATTGGAGTGGGTTGCCATTTCCTCCTCTAGGGGATCTTTCCAAGGATGGAACCCATGTCTCTTGTCTGCTGCGTTGGCAGGTAGGTTCTTTACCATTACCACTACATGGGAAGCCAGGAAGCTCCAATAATCTACTAGAAAAAAAAAAAGAAAAGACAGAAACTAAAAGACAGTGAGGGCAAGAGAGAAACAGCATTTGAGAGAGGAGGGAGTTCTCTCCAGAGGCACCTGAGCGCCTCACTATGGGGCTCATATAAACACTAGATGGTTGGTAGAAATACATCAGTACACAACTTCTCTAGTAACAGCACACACATTACTGAAATCTCTTACAAAATCACAGTCTGCTAGGGAACCCAAGTATGGAGGGACTTGATCCTTCTCTTACAAACCCTGTAGCAATAGCCTACAACTTGGGTACACCTTGGAATCATCCGAGGAGCTTTTAAAATACTGGGTCCCTGCCCAGACCAATTAAATCAGACCCTCTTAGGGTCGGGGCCCCGGGGGACGCAGTCAAGGTTGACAACCACTGCCTCTAGACTATCACGAGTCATTTTGCAAAGCCCCATGGAAGGCAGTCTAAGAGCCAGACTCCATACAAACAAACCCCTTCATTGTCTGGGCTCTCCTCCACCAGGAGAGGCAGGCCAGCACAGGGCTAAGTTTCTGCATACTTTGTGTCAAATGCAATGAACCAGATTTTTTCTTTTGTAAGTTACAGCAAGCACAAGTGAACACTCCAATCACTCACCATTATTCCCTGTGAAAGAGCAATATGTGAACAGTTATTAGGCGCCTCATCTGTGTGTTTTATATCCCTTTAAAAAATTCCCATCCCTCTTCTCCTTCATCCCCCAGCACCCCCACGGGCTCCTTTCTATTAGTGATAACCCCATCCTTTCACCTGCGGTGAAGGCTCTCTTAATTGTCCATTATCTTAGCGTGTCAGCACAAAGGAGCGGAGACAGACTCCTCGTCCAAACGGTTTCACCTCCCTCTCCTGAGAGTGATGCCCTTGTCAAGGCATTAAAGACACGAAAACCTGCCACTTATCAGAATTGTATTTGAATCGAACCACTGTCCTTGAAAACTGTAGGCAGGAGATGGTATCAAATAGCAGCGCATTGCCAGCTCCAGGTCCACTGAGGCTGGAACAATCTACAAAGATACCATCCAAACTTCGCCTTGCAGCCCTCATAATAGAATTACAGGTAACAATGAAAACATGTTCCCTGATTTTTTTAAGTGCTAAATACAAAGGAATTCCTGAGTCATATTGCTCTCAAGGCAAAGCTAACAGCTCCAAGCCCTAGGATGTCTTTGAATGTAAACTGAAGGAGGAACCAAACCATAAAACTCATCTAATTATTCCAGGCCTATGATTCTCACAAAGATAAGTCAAGGCTATGAAAACATCACACTTATCTTGTTACAATGGGTTGAGGGGAATGAGCACATCTTTGGTGATCTTATGGATAAATGAAACATGTTCTAGATAGCATCTAAACACAAAAATAAAAGAAAAAGTGTTTTCAAGTATTCACGTCATTTTGTGTGATTTCCATTTCTCTGTATCTCCTTGCCACTTTTTATATTTCTTTCTTACTCAGTTCGAACCCACACTGCCTTAGAAAAAAAGAATTTATGCGTGCTTTTAACAAGTAAACAAGTGTACAAATTAATTCAGAGAGCAGTAATTTTGAAAATTTTCTATGTTTAATGTGCATTGCAGTTAAACTACTTTTTCTGTACAAATTAATTTACTGCATCAGTGATCGATGTTTATGTTTAGGCAATTTTATTTCTCAGTATGGTAAAATTAGACCTAATAGTTGCAACCTGTTATGTCCAATCTGTCACTGAAATTCAAATTGCCTTTTTCCTATTATTCAAGGAGCAATTTGGAGGAATTAAAGCCATCTAAAAATGGAAGACAAACACTTCTCTGTAAGAACTCAATAGTCTGTGTCATCAACCAAATCCACACCCCCGTGATCTCTCCAAAGCAGATCCTTTCAACATGGTT
>NC_069695.1:26473916-26508916 GCF_023699985.2 Odocoileus virginianus
ATGCAAAATTCCTCGAGGATTTATCTTTGAGTTAAAGTGCTTTTTATTGACCTAAGCTTCTACATTTGCTCTGCAGATGGGAGAAGTAGGAGAGGTGGTTTAGTTGAAGCAAAACAGTCTCAATTGTTCTTTGAACTCATTCAAGTCTACTCATTCATATTTTCACCATCATATGAAATGGATATCAAAAGGACATTTTGCTAGGCACTGAGATATAAAGGTATACAAAATGCTTTCTCTACCCACTCTCAGTCACTGGCAACCAACTGGCCTTGTAACTCTGTTAGTCACTCAGTCACATACTACTCTGTCACCCACTGATGTTAGCATCCATCTGTGGATCTTGTCTTCAACACTTATTTCTGTGGTGTTTGCCTAATGGTGATTTTGTATTTCCATCATTCCTCCATTTACTAATTGGACTTACTCTGTACACAGAGTTATTCCCTCTCCCCTACTTATTTGCCAATATTTATTCAGTTATGTTTACATCATGGACTTTAAAAAAGAATTCTATGATCTCTGTTTAGCTGCTGTTCACTCAGTCTTGTTCGACTCTTTATGACCCCCATGGACGGCAGCACACCAGGGTTCCCTGTCCTTCACTATCTCCCAGAGTTTGCTCAAATTCATGTCCACTGAGTTAGTGATGCCATCCAAGCATCTCACCCACTGTCATCCCCTTCTCCTCCTGCCTTCAATCTTTCCCAGCCAGCATCACGGTCTTTTTCAATGAGTCAGTTCTTCACATCAGGTGTTCGAAGTATTGGAGCTTCAGCTTCAGCACTAGTTCTTCCAGTGAATATTCAGAGTTGATTACCTTTAGGATTGACTGGTTTGATCTCCTTGTTGTCCAAGGGACTCTCAGAGCCTTCTCTGGCACCGCAGTTCAAAAAAAGTAGTGGTGGTGATAGAGTGGAGGCGGATGCATTTACTTGTTTAGAAAAAGAGATCCGAAAGATTCAGTGACTGATCATACATGAGTAGTGAGGGAGAAATCCCTCTGGTGTCCATTCCTCCTAATTCCCTGTCTTTTATCCTGCTATTTTCACTACCTGACCAGTTAGTGCAACTGTTGGCAAGAAGGATAAGGTCATAGTTTTGAACCCCATGTGGAAGAAACAACTGTTCTTCGTTCCAACGGCACAAATGCTCTTCTAATGAAAGCTGCCCATCTTGAAACTGTGCGCACGTGCACGCACGCACACACACACACACACACACACACACATACACACATCAAAGGGAAGTCAAAGTCAGACTCTAGCTGGTTAGATTAGAACAAAGTACTCATCTCTATAAAAATGAGCTTTACATTTATGTCCTGCTGATGAAAGGTCAACAGCAACAAGTTGAACCTAAAGTCTAAGTTCCTGTGGGCACTGGCATATGACCACAAATTTTCCTGTGTCTTATATGGATAATGTTGCAAGTGTGTGCTTTTTTAAACTCCAAATTATAATCACCTAACAATTATTGAGCACCTACTAAATGCTTAATCAATATACTTTAGGAGAGTTTGGCAAACTAGGCCTACAAGCTAAATGCATTTGTTTTTGTAAATAAAGTTTTATTGGAATACCTGTTCATTCACTTATATAAGAGAATGCGTTGCTCAATATAGTGACTACTTGTGACATTAGTCATAATAGCCTATAGGACCTAAAACATTGACTATCTTGGCTTTTACAGTAGAAGTATGTGAGCCCCTATAGTATAGCATTATCCTAACATGTATTAACCACCCTCTCTCATATACTAATAAATATTTATGACATCATATTTCTTTGCTTTTGATATCCACTGTCTTTGCTGAAATAAAAGAATTAGAGACTGCCTAAAACTGACTGAAAAATCACACTTTGTGGTGGGAGAGGGTGTGATTACATTCTGAAACAAACTATATTCTAATTCTACATAAATTTAACTCTGCTGATGAATTTCATCCTTCAATCATTTTCCATTCATCCATTGCTGTTTTAGTTATACATTCCATTAATACTTCTCCCTACTAAGCAAGTTTTTTCTAGAAGCAAACTTTTAGAATCTATGGTATATTATTTAGCTGTCTGTGACTAGACAGCCAAAAATAGTCACCCCTCAGCTTTCAGCAAGTATCCAATGCCAAATACATAAATTATCATTGGAAATTTGTTGGCCAAATTCTACTGTGGAATGAATCTGAAGTAAACTATTTTTCCTTGTTTGGGGACTTGCTTCTTTAAAACTGTGGTATTTTAAAATTTGTTAGAATTTGTTCCTTTCACTCCCATAAGAATGATTGCTATATGCATGAATTTCTGCCTTCAGCAAAGACTGTAACAATCTTTCACCTACTGGCCTTAGAGATTAATGTCTGTGTGGGTGCCAGATCCTTCAGAAGCTAGCTGCCAAACGTGTTATCTTCTAAATACTGAGCTCTGATCTTATCATTCCCTTTTGTAAAATGCCCTGGCATTTAGGAAACCATGCTGTTGATACGTGAATTATACAAATATTACAGACTTTGATTTCCCTCAAACACCATAATTTCCATGCCCTATTCCAATAACGATTGTTTGACCATCTTGAAGTTGATGGTGTCTTAGGCAGAGATCATTATATTTCCATTTGGTTAAGAGTGGCTATGAGAATAAAGAATTCTTAGGTGAAAAGTTTAAAAAAATATACTAAATATTAAAATATTCTCTATGAAATGTTAGATTTTAAATGTGCAAATTTCATATATTTGATGTCGTGTAACTCAAATAACTGAGTTTTTTTGGTAAATATAATGGTAATGGTAAATTACCATTTATTGGTAATTTAATGATAGGATGGTAAATATAAAATTATTTTAAATGTAGGACTTTCAAAAGAACTGTTCTCAAAGCTACAGCTTTTAATTCCATATTGCAGTTTCACAGAGGGGAAAAATGTCGGTTTGCTCTATACTATTAGGAAGAGCAATGCTTGGTCAAAAGGAAACAATAGCAGTCAATGGAACTGGCTTTTCATTTCCCTTCCCTTTCCATTTCTATTTGCCAAATGCCCGATCTGCTTTTTATGTAAAACTTCAGATGTCTTCTTCTTAATCAAGATTCTAATACATTCCAGATGAATAAACAACTTCAGAACTGCAGCACGTACCACTCTTCTTAACCCAGGATTTATTAGAGTCACCCTTTCCAAGAGCTCTTAACTTAAAAAAGATGTTGTATTGTCTCTATTGCTACAGCAAGGGCCTAATAAATGCATTCAAACTATGTCTTTATCCCTTTGCGATACAATATTCAAAGAGATGTTTTTCAATCCTATAGTGTAACATTATCCAAATCCTTTGAAATCCTAAGTAGTTTGTGCAAACTCAATCATCCGCATACAGAAATCATAGGCAATCAATACAAATGCAATATGTTAGTGATGACATTAGAGAAACAATGTCCCAGAATTCTTTGCAGTATGCAACAGAACATTGAATATTCACTATCTGGTACAAAGTGGCAGCCAAAACATAAAGCTCTAATTAAAAAGCACTCGTTGGTGAACAGCTAAATATTTTGCTTTTTAACTTTTCCTCATACAAGGAATAATTTGGGGAAAATTATCTACACACATGGTATTGATTAGCTCAGGGCTGTGATTTCTCTGATTTCACACTGTTGATATTTCCATGGGAGTTTACCATGTAATTTAACCAATCAAAACATGTTCAAGTACTGATATTTAAAAATTAAATTCTGCTCAACAGTCATTATTTTATGTATTTTTACTTGTACCATTTTCAGGCTAGAGGAAAATAGGTCTTTCTCTATGCAATCAAAAGAAAACAGGACAGGGAAGTAATAATAAGGTGTAAAAGCACATATTATCCCAACGTATGTGGCTAATAGCTTTTGTACAGCGTCAGTACTACCCGTCTTACTGCTCCCCGCTTACTAATGTTCTTACGAATACTGGACTCCTAAGGGTGGTTCTATAAATAAGACATTTATATAGAAAACTAGGAAAAAATGAAAGGTTATAATATTAACATACCAAACTCATTTTTAATTAAAGAAATAAAAAAGCCCAGTCTTTAGGGGGTTTGGGAAAATAAGGTAGTCAAATGAGACCAATTAACTTCATTAGCTTCTGCAAATACCTAGTTTTCTAACACATTCCTATTTTTCCATCTGCTCCATAGTTAAAATGTGTCTACGAATTAACATTTTATTTATGATTCAGGTTCTGATTCATAAAAATTATGCACGTTATTATACAAAGGCCTAATACTTCATGGAAAAATGCAGAGGACTACACTGCAGCTTATTTACCAATGTATTTTTTTCCTGAACACAGCAACTTAGATCACAAAGTACCACATGCTAGAAAAATCAGTGATACACCTTCCAGTCATTTCTGTCTTTCAGGTATGTTCCCCAGATACATTTGAAGAAGACAAAATTGCTTCTTTTCTATGTTCTCTTTTCTTTATTCTCATCTCATAGCAAATGGCATAGGAGTTTCTTTTTCAGGATCTTATAAAGTTCTCCCCTCTTTGGCCTGACATTCACGTTAACTTCAAACCCCATAGTGCATCCATAATGCACTGGAAATGCTTTACATCTGAGTTTCAAATGCTGTGCAAGAGCCTGTTCTTCCTACCAACTTAAACAGCAGAGCAGAGCTTTCAAAATACGTTGCAAGGGTAAACAAAAATCAGCGTGGGGGAACGGGGGTGTGCTTATTCCATTTTAAGAGTTTATAAAAACCTGATCCATAAGACAAACTGACTTTCGTAGCACAGTATTTACTGCCATTCGACTATTCCTGAATTGAGAACAACAGGCACCTTTGTAAGTGGGCTTGGGAGTTATTTAATTTCACTTAAACTTCTGTAAGTAAGTCTTTATCCCTTGCTGACATGCCATTTTATTATCTTATTATTTACAGCAGTACCTGCTCATAAATCAAATCCATATACCTATTATGATAATAAGAGAACACAAAAAGTCAGGAAAGAATTGTCCTTTCGAACCCAATAATTCCAAGAAGCTGTATTTCTACACATTACTATGCTGGTCCCTGGCATTGGTTCTTTCTGAGAGGGCCTCTCACAGCTAAAGTGTAAATTACTACTCTTTTTCCATTTTTTAACACTACCAAATTCTTGAGACATTACTGATCTTGAAGGGAGGATATCATGTCAGGAGAATTTGGGGAAACAATTAGGATTTAAAAGCAGTAGACTTACAGCCTTTGTGATACACTCCTTTTACTTTCTGTGTAGCAAAATTGAGTATCTTTACTCTTGCTCATCAACTTTAAAGAAGTTAGGATGCTCAAAAATGCATATATATAGTATTTGAGCTTTTAACTTTCTGAAAAATGAAAAGACACCACATGTCATGGGAGAAAGGCATGTTTCTTTTTAGATTTTGTGCTTCCAAAATATCACATTTGCTAAAATACAACAGAGCTGCCGTAAGTCAAAGTTAAAAAGATTCAGCATTTTGGATACTGAAACAATGTGTTAATAAGGAATGATCAGAATGTAATTTGCTCAGATCCTCTAGAGAAATACAGTTACAAGTCAGGAATCACTATTGAGGATGCCACAGGGTATGATATATGGCTTGGATTGTATCTCCAAAGAGTTCAAGAGCAGATGTATAAGGGAGCTATTTTCAAGCACCTTTCACTTCTCTTCGGATAATTTTCACTCATAATATGAACTCAAATCCTTGCTTGACTCTTGAGTTACTTTGACCATGTGGTGGTACAGAGATCTATTTATATGGTATGATACTGTCTCAGAGAAGCAGCATCAGAAATCAGCTTATGGAGCACACTGTTTTTCAGCCCAGAGGAATTTGGTTCTTTGTCTCAAGTCCCATAAAAGTAACTGTCACTTTTCATTTTGGGTTCTAGATTCTATGTCCACATCACCAGCAGACATGGACAGTGGTGCGTAATTGTGAGACTGAAAGGGCTGTCTGCACCATGCAACAAAATCAATAAAGCAATGTAAATGCAACAAAAACGATTCAGTACTGATACATACTCATTTTGTCCTAAAGATAAAAAATGCATACAGTGTCTAAATTAATGTGAGTCAATACTATTTTGATAAGGCCGAACAAGATCAATCAGGTAGAAAAACATTACCTAGTAATAAAATAGCAATATATCCACCAGCTATCACCCAGATAGCTGTCCATAGTTCTGATTTTTAATCAAATTCTCACTTACTGATGCCCTAATTGTTATAAAACCAATGAGACTTCTTCTTGGCAGAGGCTGATGGATTTGCGGTTGCGGATAATTTATAGGTTTTTCTCCCTGATAATTTACATTTGGATCATGGTATACTCTAGAAGCCCAATCTGCATTAATACAGTGTTCCAGTCCCCCAACTTTCCATACACCAAGCAGTGGATCTGAGCCTGGAGCACAGAGACACCAAAGAAAGAAGCAAAATAAGAAATGGGAATGGGCCCATTCTACACACCAGTATCCCACTGGAAAAATGGACTTTCTCCAAATCTTAATTGATACCAGCTGTTTTCTGTGTTGGGGCAGTGGGGGGAAGAGGGAGAGGTTTGTAGCTTGTTTGATTACAGACCTTTGTCCTTAGATTTCTGCCCCACCCCCACCCTTTCTATTCTTATATAGACCCCTGGACCTATATAATGGATGGTGCCACCCCTAAGAAAGAGGCTGAAAGGAATGAACTCCAACAATGAAAAAACCCAGCAAATGTTATGCAAATTTATTATGAATCAAGCCAGAAGTACAAATTTACTACATTGTGGCTAGCCTATAAAATAGCAATTTGTCTTACCGTATGTGCCACTTTAATGTATTCCAAACCATGGGTATTGTCTAGTTCTGTTAGCCAGATCATTCAAACTTTTAAGGGCAAAGTAAACATAAAGTGCTGCCCTTTTCATAATATGCAGCCACTGCATCTGTTTTTCTTGCTTCCAGCCCCAGTGTGATCCAGGAACACATAACTGCTGCTTTCACTCCAGTTATCTGATCCTTACACAGACCATCAACCTGTTTGTCATTACTTTACATTTTACAATCATTTTCATAACAGCTACTTTCACTATTCTGGAAACAACTGTGACTTTTAGTAGTTAACGGGTTACAGCTCTTTATACATAGAGTGAAAAGGGTGGTGGAAAGTTTAACAATTTTTCCTCAAATTTGTATAAAGCTACAACTCCCTCTCGTGAAACTACCAATATAAGCACTACCTCAGAATATATACAGTGATCATAGGTTCTTATTTCTGAAGATAAAGAAATATTTATTTATATATACCCTTTCCCTGCCATTTGACTTCTGATACAAACCAAGTAAATATTTCAATCCACACATCATTCATACGCAATACTAGGAAACATTTGCTTCCTTCACCACTGACTCATTCAACAAACCCCTGTTGAATGCCAGTTACCTACAAGACACTGTGAGATGCGCAGAAGATACAATAATGATAGTGACTCTGTCCTCATTCTCAAGGATCATAATACACAATGAGCTCAAAATTTAATAAAGTTAACCTTATGCTCCAGCAATTCCCCTCCTGGGCACAGGCTCAAAAGAAGGCAGTACCTGAAAAAAACATTTGCATACTCATGTTCATTGCAATGTTATTCACAATGGCCAAGAGGTGGGAGAAACCTAAATGTCCATCAGCAAATGAGTGGATAAAGAAAATAGGGCACTCATATCAATGGAGTATTATTCAGCCTTTAAAAAGGAGAAAATCCTGCAATATGCTACAATAATGTGATAATATTTCATATTATATGGGCTTCCCCAGTGGCTTAGCAGTAAAAGAATTAATCCCTGGAGAAGGAAACGGCAACCCACTTCAGTATTCTTGCCTGTTGAGAATCCCATGGCCAGATGTGCCTGTCAGGCTACAGTCCACAGGGTTACAAAGAGTTGGACACCACTTAGTAACTAAATACACACACACACATTTCACATCATGCTAAGTGAAATAAGCCGGTCACAAAAGGACAAATATTTTATAACTTTACTTAAAAACACGTTCCAAGTTGTCAGAGATGCTTATAGATGATCAAATATATATTTCAAAGTTCTTTGAATCTCTTCTAAGCAGAATTTATGATGAATATAAGGTACCCAGAGCAATCAAGTTCATGGACACAGAAAGGAGAAGGGTGGTTGCCAGGGTAGGGGAGAATGGGGAGTTGTTGTTTAAAGGCCACTGAGCTTCAGTTTTTGCAAGATGAAGGGTCCTAGAAATTGGTTGCAAAACAATGTGAAAGTACACTACTGACCTGTACACTTAAAAATGGGTTAAGATAGTAATACCTTATGTTATATATACTTTACCATAGATAATTGTTTAAATTTCGCTGACTTCAAAAACATATGGAAGTATGATGCAACGAAAACATGCGCTTTAAGAGAAGGCCAGTGGAGATTCAAAGATGGGAGAGACTATGTCAGGTTGGAGTGCGCAGCTGCCTTCAGAGTGGAGCCTATCAGATGGGCGTCCGACAGAAGTAGAGTTTCTGAATCTACCCTTGAGACTGGAAGGCTGAATAGAGACTCCCCAGGGGGGCAAAGTGCAGGAAGAGGATCCCAGAGGCCAAATGATGCAGAAAAAGCTCTTGCTTCAGAGTCCTTTGTGAGAAATTAGGGCAACCTAAGGCAGCAGAAAGAGCAGAGGTGGGAAGGAAAGTAGTGTTGGGTGAGATAAACAGACATGCGGGAAGCTGAAGGAAGAGAACTGAGCTCCCTGATGGTGGAATAAGATATATAGAGTCTCAGAGAAAGATGGGTGGTCAAACAGTCCAGAAATACTGAGCATCCAATTGGGTTGACTTCAGAAGGAGGCCATGGAAAAGATACTTTCCTTAAGGTACTGCAGGTACCTTTTATATATAAAGGTGTATATATAGATATAATATATTTAAAGGAACTTTCTAGGGGAAGTATTAAAAAGCTCAATAAAAGACACAGTGATGAGAAAAGACTAATACAAAACGAGGCTAGAGAGAGAGGCTACAGGCTGTCATCGGTGGGGGAAACTGGAGGGTAAACATTGGACTCATTGTTTTAGGAACCTCTGTTGCCTTGAGGAAAACAGAAATGATAATTAACTTAAGTAAATCTAAGTTCTTTCATTTAGCTCAGACTTTATAATGTTTAAGAAGGGCTACTTTAGAAAAGAACATTTAGTTGATATCCATTTCAGCCCATTGCTCAACCAATTAGTCAGGATGGATTTTTAAGCTGAATGTGAGTATCAAGTTAGGATTGAGTTTTAGTAAAGAGCCCACTGCACAACTAGGGAAGGGTGTCAGGGTTCAAACAACACATCTGCCCGCAACTACCTTCATGATTTTAAATATATCACATATGGTTCAAACCTTAGTTTTCTCTTCTTGGTAAAATCAGGAGGGACTATATCCTATACTGTTTTCTGGCTGGGAAGTTCTAAACCTCTATGACTAAGAGTCAGAAATTCATTCACAGGTGATATTTTCTTCTCTCTTTGTCCTGCCACTGACTATGCTGAGTCCCTGAAGTCAATGAGAAGGCTTCCCAGAAATTGATACATCCTGATCTACCAAGATCAGTTATGGAAACTTCACTTCCCTGGAAAACACTTTCCAAGATGTCAGAGATGCTTGTGGATGATCAAATGTATATTTCAAAATTCTCTGTATCTCTTTTAATCAGAGAGGTTGGCCCATGGTTCTGAACAACTGAGAGACTTTAAACAAATTCACATCCCATTATGATGGGTACAGCCTATCAACTTTCTAGTTTCTCTTATATCTAGTTTTCTCTTCAATATGTTAGATAAACTCTCAGAACATTAAATACATAGACACACACACACATACTCCTTCACACTTAAAAATTAAATGTCTTTCAGTCTATGTATTATTTGGGGCTCTCTGCATAGTATTCCCCTCTATATGTATAGATTACAGGTTTTAAAAAAGACAGCTATATATTTAATTATTTACATCAAAGGCACTCTCATAATTGTTATGAATAATAATATAAAGAGGTAAACAACACCTTTCCGTTGGTCACCTTCCCTGTTTTCTCAAGAAGTGCCTTGCTTTGTTTCACATTGAGTAGCTGTTATTGATGATAAGGTTTGGATAATACCACAGGAGAATTGCCTTTATTCCAGCAACTGAGCATTCTCAGAATATGCCCATCGACTAATGCAAAATGTACAGCTTGCCCAACACGAATTACAGTGATAGGATTAGGCCCAAAGGGAACTATGACAACTCTCTACAAGCAACTGAAAGGTGCAAAAGGCAAGGAGGGAAAAGAATTATTTAAAGAGGTCCAAGGTGTATGTGAAGAGGGATTAAATTAAGCAAAGGAAAATTCAGGTTTTATCTCAAGAAAAAAAAAAAATCCTAATGGCAATATGTTAAAAGAACAGCCTCCGGAGAAATGCATGGGAAGCCTCAATGCTGGAGAAAATTCTAAGCGTAAGTGAAAGGACACTGGGAATAGAGCATATGGGGGAATCCCGTGCTAGCCAGAGGACAGCCTGTTGACCCATCAGCTTATCTACCTTCTGTTTCTATAGCCCTAAAAAGGATTCTTCTGAAGAAAAATGAGATTTAAGACTGAGAATTGCAAAAATGATCCTGGAGATAGGTCATCTCTTTATCTACAAAAGATGACCATCCATGAGGGCTTCCCAGGGACTTCCTGTCCATCTACTACAATACAATATATGAAAATGCTATGCAGTCATCAAGTACTATTTAGCTATAAAATATTATAATAGAAATAATAGCTATCATTTACTGGGTAATTATTAATACAATGTTCCAGGCACCCTGCTATGTGCTTTCCATATGTCAAGTCATTCATGCTTCACAAAAATCCATGAGGTTTCACAGATGAGGAAACTCAGGCTCCATATATGTCCATGGAAGATTCAAATCCATGCAGTTCAAGTTCAGCTCTCAGCTCCCTGTTCTGAGCTATTATCAACAACAGGGCTACCTGCAGAGTCGACACTAAAAGGAGAGCCAGTCTATTCCTTGATCTGCCTCCCAGGCCTGGGGATATAGTGAGGGAAGCCTGAAAGGCGGGTTACTCCTCCTTGGGGGGTTAGATCAAACCTTGAGCTGACTTTAAATGGCCCTTTCTAGCTAAGGTCTCAACCAAGTTTGGATTTGTAATTGAGCAGAAAAGAAAGTTTTGAAGCAGCTCTTTGATTCAATTCTTGTGACCTTTGTGAAATAAACCTTCTTAAGACTGAGTTATGATATCAATTTGCTTCAATCCAACAAATATGTACACTCTTATGCACCCCAGGGGCTCATCTCTAGCAGGGGATCAGATTAGGTCATGCCCAAAGTAGCTGAGGAGGACACTCCAAGCACAAACTTCTAGAAGCAGAGATAAGAACAGGGCTGATGGGAGTAGAGTGGAAAACAAAGACGCAGAAATGTAACAAAGCCAGGGGTCCAGGCAAAATAGGATCGAGACCATTCATTCCTGCCATACGTGCACAATAGCGCTTTGTTGAGTGCCTGCCACGTACCAGGGACTGGAACACAGCCATCAATACAGCAGGATTTCAGATTTGATGGAGCTTATGGGGTGGTCGGATGACAGATATCACACAACAGATGTTCTGAGAGGATGTGATCATGGACATGCCTAGATGGGGGCTCTGGGAAGTCACCCTGGAGGAAAAGTCCCTTAAACAAGGAGGGAGAAGAGGTGAGAGGAAGGGGTTGTCTCCAAACACAAAACACAGCACAGGAAATAGGCTGCGGAGTAAAGTGCTTGGTCAATTCAAGGAACTGTGCACAAGCAGTGCTGGAGCCAGCGGTGGAGGCTCCAGAGCTCGACTCAGGCAAATTACAAGGAAGCACAAGACACAGAAAGCACTTAAGTTCTGGAGGCTTCCCTGGTGGTCCAGTGGTTAAGATACCCGCCTTGCAATGTAGAGGACATGAGTTCAATCCCTGGTTCAGGAACTAAGATCCCACATGCCATGGGCTTCTAAGCCTGTAGGATGCAACTAAGCTTGAGGGTTTAAACTACTGAGTTTGCTTCAATGCAGATCCTGCCTAAGATCCCAATGAAGAAAAGATCCAAACATAAAATGGAAAGAAGGCACTTAAATTTATTCTAAGAGTCTTGGGAAATCACGGAAAACTTCTGAGCATGAACTGATTTGGTTCACAGACAATAAAACGCAACAGTAAATGCCAACCTTCAGGTCGGACACAGCCTAGGTTCAAATCTGAGTTCTGTCACTTATTTACTGTGTGACCATATGAGATAAATATGCTCATAGATAAAATGGAAATATAACAAAACCTATACGCACCTCTCCTAAGGCTTGTTTGGAAGATTAATTTAGCAGATGTTAGCAAAGTGATTAGCACCCCTCATGGCACACAGTCAGCATTCAGAAGGACAGGCAACATCATGGAAGGAGCAGCTATGCAATATGGAAGCTGCGCTTGCATGCTAAGTCCCTTCAGTCGTGTCTGACTCTTTGCGACCCTATGGACTGCAGCCCATCAGGCTCCTCTGTCCATGGGATTCTCCAGGCAAGAATATGGAGTGGGCTGCCCCAGGGGCTTTTCAGACCCAGGGATCAAACCCACACCTCTTAAGTCTCCTACACTGGCAGGCAGGTTCTTTATCACTAGCTTCACCTGGGAAGCCACCTGTGTGTTCGTTGCTCAGTCATGTCCGACTCTTTGCAATTTCATGGACTAGGGCCCGCCAGGTTCCTCTGTCCAAAGGATTTCCTAGGCAACAATACTGGAGTGGGTTGCCATTTCCTTCTCCAGGGCATCTTCCCAAGCCAGGGATAAAACCTGGGTTTCCCACATTGAAGGCAGATTCCTTTCTATCTGAGCCACCAGGGAAGACCCATATGGAAGCTAAGAGCATAGAATGTGGAGAAGAGCCTTAGGTTACTCAATCTTTTCTTCAGAGCATCAGCATCTTCATTCCAAAAACTCCCAGATTTCTTTTAAAAAATATATCGAAGAAAATACAATGTAATGTGTCTAGCACATAGTAACTTCTCAATAAATTATAACCATTATTACTATTGCTAAAACTCTATCACAGAATTTTATACTTTTTGGCATGTTTTTCAAAGAACTGGATTGCCTACAATTACCACTACTCCTGCATCAGATACATATTTACTGCAACTCCTCAATGCATCCTTTACCAATGCTATGTTATCTCTCCAGTCTTCAAAATCCCCATGAGATTCATAGCTACAGATAAATACTGAAGCACCAGGACAGTGAAACCACACAAGGAGTCAAAGAAGGAAATACAGGTCACAAGAGTTCAGCTAAAACATAGCCGCTCCTTTATAAATAATAGATACCATTTTTATCATTAAGGCACAATTTCAACAGAGTGAAATACCGAAACCTGGAAACCTTTTATCCAGAATATGTTATTAAGCAAGATTCTTCTGTTTTTGTCTCTGAGCTGCTAGCCTTCTAAAGGGTGAGAGCAGTTGTTGCGGTGTGAATGTGGGGCTCCGAGAGGAAGTTTGGATCTCTGGGGATTCATCTCCAGAGTCATAGGGAGTTTGGTCCAATGTTAGTTGCATCACTGGGCTTCCGATTACTAGCAAGACAGAGACTCGGGGGCAAGTGAGTTAATACCTTTTGTAACTAACTAAATACTTTGCCTATTTGTAAGCAGAAGCTTGAGGATAAGCTTTAAAGCTCAGATAGATAACTAGTGAGAACCTACTGTCTAGCACAGGTTTCCCAGGCATCTCAGTGGTAAAAAAAAGTTTGCCTGTCAATGCAGGGGATACAGGAGATGCAGGTTGGATCCCTGGGTCGGGAAGGTTCCTCTGGAGAAGGAAGCAGCAGCCCACTCCAGTATTCTTGCTTGGAAAATCCTATGGATAGAGGAGCCTGGTGGGTGACCATCCATGCGGTCACAGAGTTGGATACGGCTAAACGACTGAGCATGAGCCCGGCACAGCAAGGAAACTCCTGTCAGTGTTCTGTGGTGACCTAACGGGAAGGAAATCCATGGAAGGGGGATATATGTGTTTGTGTAGCTGACTCGCTTTGCTCTATAGCAGCAACTAACACAACATTGTAAAGCAACTATACTCCAACTGGAAAAAAAAAATCAAACTCTATTCTGAAGGGCATCCTCTTTCATGTTCCAAGAGTATCCCACACCTCAGCATAAATGAGACTGATTCCTGCTAATTTTTTTTTCCCTATTTTAAATTGTTTTAACTTTCTGTCCAATGTTGGAGAATAGTTGATTGACCATGTTGTGCTAGTTTGGGGTATATGGTGGACTTCCCTAGTGGATCAGATGTAAAGAATCTGCCTGCAACACAGGAGACCAGGGTTCAATTCCTGAGTTGGGAAGATCCCCTGGAAAAGGGAATGGCTACCCATTCTAGCATTCTTGCCTGGAGAATCCCATGGACAGAAGAGCCTGGTGGGCTACAGTCCAAGGGGTCACAAAGAGTTGGACATGACTGAGTGACTAACGCTTTCATTTTCTTTTCATAGCTGAATAACCATGTTGTGTTAGTTCCAGGTGTACCGCAAAGTGATTCATTTATACATATACATGTGTCAATTCTTTTTCAAATTCTTTTCCCATTTAGGTTGTTACAGAATATTGAGCAGAATTCCCTCCCCACTTAATTTTATAGTTTTCTGCTTTTGCCATCCTGATCAGGCAGTGTATGCAGTACATGGACAGGGCCTAATAAGGCTTTGCCTATTTCAGTGCATGACTGCATCATCCCAAATTGTCTTGTCACAACCTATGTTTCACTTTTCCTGTACTTATAAATAGGTAAGAGGAAAAACAAAAAGCCAAGAGATTGTGTATGATCTGCTTCTTCTTTAATGCAACCCCTCTGCCCTCCCACCTTCTCCCCATTTCTACCCATCTCCCCGTTCCCCCTTCCATCTCTCCTTTCTCCTTTTTTCTTTCTTTCTATATATATATACATATTTACACATACATACATACATGTGTCTTTTCTTTAAAATTCTTTAAAAATTTTTAACTTTAAAACTAATCAGGGCTTCCCTGGGGACTCAGTAGTAAAAAACACACCTGTCAATACAGGAGACACAGGTTCAGTCCCTAGTTCGGGAAGATTCCATATGCCTTATAGCACCTAAGCCCACGAGCCACTACTATTGAGTCTGCAGTCTAGAGCCCAGAAGATGTAACTACTGAAGCCCATGGGCCTGAGAGCCTGTGCTCTGAAACAAGAGAAGCCACCGCAATGAAAAGTCTGTGCCCCACAAATAGTGAGTAGCTCCTGCTCTCCACAGCTAGAGAAGAGTCCACGCAGCAAGGAAGACCCAGCACAGCCAGAAATAAACACATAAAATTATTAAAAACAAAACAAAACAAAAAAACAGTCAACAAAGAGATCAAGCTAACGTTGTCCAGTCTTGATATAGTGGCCTTCTGACCAGGTGGGGCTCTACAAGCTTATCTCAGTAAAATGCACTGACAGGAAACCAGTTCTGCTGAAAGTTCTATATCTACAAGCCATGCCCAGAGTGGCTGACCCTGACCATAACTTATTACCCACCCCCTGCTAGGCTGAAAGACCAGCATTTGACCTCACCGGCACTAAAGAAAGGGAGGCAGACTTTTTCAAACAAACAGAGCAACAGACCAAACATCCTAAAACATTTTTAAGTTTTTACTAGGGTTATAAAACCCTTAGTTAGGTCAACAAACAGTGAAGAGATAGTTGCACAATGGACAATAGGGTTTGCCTTATAAAGAAAAGATGGGACAAGAAGTCCCTATATAGTACATGTAAACAACCACTTCTGTCCTTCTCCACCCCCACATCAGCAGAGTCTTCTATGCTCCTGACCTGCTCTGAAAATATAGGTAGAAATTATAGGAAATCTGTGAGCTCAGAAATAGAATGAATTACTATTTTTTAAACAAAAAGAATAACATCTTAAGGCAGACACCTTCCCCTGGGGTTGCTCATTCCTGTAAGAGTGTACCCCTTTCTAGGAAGTCCTGTCTCCCCAGATGACTTCCTTAGACCCGAGTGATCTTTTCTCCACTTTGTTACACTACCCAAGGGCCACCAATTAGCTTATTGAAATAAAAGACCTTTCCTTTATAAAATACAAAAACATCTGGGTTAAAACCATGAAGAGATATTAGAATGACCAACACAGGGGACACTGACTACACCAAATGTTGAAGACGACGGGGAGCAACAGGAACTCTCATTCACTGTTGGTGGCAAAACAGTCCAGCCACTGTGGAAGACAATTTGGCAGTTTCTTACAAAAATAAAGATATTCTTACTGTTCAATCCAGCAATCGTGCTCCTTGGTATTGACCCCAAGGAGCTGAAACCATATGTCCATTCAAAAACCTGCACAGGGATGCTTAGAGCAGTTTTATTCATAACCGCCAAATTTAGAAACAATCAGGAGGTCCTCAAATAGGTGAATGGATAAACCGTGATATATCCAACGCTATCAGCACTAAAATGAGCTCATTGAAAGACATTGAGGAACCTAAATGTATACTATTAAGTAAAAGAAGTCAATCTGAAAAGGCTCAACTGTATGAGTCAATCTCTATGATATTCTTGAAATGGTAAAACTAGTAAAAAGAGACGGTAAAAAGATCATTGGTTGCCAAGGGTAGCAGGGAGGCAGTGAAGAGTAAGTGGAGCACAGAGGATTTCAGTACAGCGACACTACTCTGTGTGATACCATGATGATGGATGCGTGTCATTATACATTTGTCCAACCCTACAGAATTTACAACAGCAAGACTGAACCACTAATGTTAACGATGGACTTCAGGGGATTATGATGTCAATGGAGGTTCATCAATTCTAACAACTGGACCACACTGTTGAGTGATGTTGATAATGAGGGAGGTTGTGTGGGGCTGGGGTACATGGGAAATATCTTTACCTTCCCCTCAATTTTTCTGTAAGCCTAAAACTGCATTTAAAAGGTTTTAATTAAAAAAACAAGTCTAGGAAGATTAAGACCATTATCTGTTGGTTATTCACACCTTAACATAAATTTGCTACAATTAGCAGCTCTTTTGCTATTCGACAAATATTTACTGAATATTTACTATAATCAAAGAAAAATAGAATCTCTACCTTTATGAAGCCCATGGTTCAGAAAAGCAATTAAGCAAGTAATCAAAACAATGAAGTGTTAAGTTTTTGAGCTAGTGAGTAAATATAAGGCAAAATAAAACCACACTGTTAATACTTAGCTAAAACAGATCATATTGAAGGAACAGGTGGTCTGCCTATTCCTCTAAACCTCTACTTCTGCAGAGGTTAAGTATAAGAAGAGGGTCCCTGAACTACTAGGATAGGGAATAATATAAAGGATATCCCAGAGTGGGTTTGGAGTAGCTGAAGCACCTGATATGCTAGGAGACCTATAAAAAGAATTAGGAGGTGGAAATGGGCTGAGGAGGGAAGAAAAGAGATTTTCAAGAAGGAGGCTTGTTTATTTCAAACTTTTTCTGAACATCAACCTAGATGCTCTTGGTGGGTAATTGGGAAGTGGGGAAGAAGAAGGGCAATGCAGGGGCTGAGCAGCGTTAGAAGTGACCAGCAAGATAGCTCCTCTTCTGTTTTGTAATTATTGGCTTCAGGTCAGTTCAGTTCAGTCGCTCTGCCATGTCCGACTCTTTGCGACCCCATGAATCGCAGCACGCCAGGCCTCCCTGTCCATCACAAACTCCTGGGAGTTTACTCAAACTCATGCCCATCGAGTCGGTGATGCCATCCAGCCATCTCATCCTCTGTCCTCCCCTTCTCCTCCTGCCCCCAATCCCTTCCAGCATCAGGGTCTTTTCCAACGAGTCAACTCTTCACATGAGGTGGCCAAAGTATTGGAGTTTCAGCTTCAGCATCAGTCCTTCCAATGAACACTCAGGATTGATCTCCTTTAGGATGGACTGGTTGGATCTCCTTGCAGTCCAAGGGACTCTCAAGAGTCTTCTCCAACACCACAGTTCAAAAGCATCAATTTTTTGGCACTCAGCTTTCTTCACAGGCCAACTCTCACATCCATACATGACCACTGGAAAAACCATAGCCTTGACCAGATGGACTTTTGTTGGCAAAGTAATGTCTCTGCTTTTTAATATGCTATCTAGGTTGGTCATAACTTTCCTTCCAAGGAGTAAGTGTCTTTTAATTTCATGGCTGCAGTTACCATCTGTAGTGATTTTGGAGCCCCCAAAAATAAAGTCTGACACTGTTTCCACTGTCTCCCCATCTATTTCCCATGAGGTGATGGGACCAGATGCCATGATTTTAGTTTTATGAATGTTAAGCTTTAAGCCAACTTTTTCACTCTCCTCTTTCACTTTCATCAAGAGGCTTTTTAGTTCCTCTTCACTTTCTGCCATAAGCTTGGACAATCCTAAACAAACTACTATTTAGACACCCTTTTGAATTACAAGAATGATGATGGTAAGACATGTCCAACTCTTGTAACCCCATAGACTGTGGCCTGCCAGTCCCCTCTGTGTATGGGATTCTCCAGGCAAGAATACTGGAGCGGGTTGCCATTTCCTTCTCCAGGGGACCTTCCGAACCCAGGGATGGAACCTGGGTCTCCTGCACTGCAGGCAGATTCTTTACCGACTGAGCTACGAGAATATTTTATTACAAATCTCAGATCTCTTAAAACCAAAGTAAGAATGAGTTTCATTGAACCCCAGGTCAAAAGTATATAAATACATCCAGAATTGTAAGGTAATTTTGATATGCAAGGCTTCCTTGGTGGCTCAGACTATAAAGAATCTGCCTGCAATGCAGGAGACCTGGGTTCAATCACTAGATTGGGAAGGTCCCTTAGAGAAGGTAATAGCAACCCACTCCAGTACTCTTGCCCAGAGAATCTCATGGACAAAAGAACCCGGCAGGCTACAGTTCATGGGGTCATAAAGAGTTAGATACGACTGAGCAACTGACGCACACTTTTGATATTTAAACTCAATTTCCAGTACCTAACAGGTGGGAGACACAAATTTCTTCCATCCTTCAAACTACTGAGTCTTACCATGATCAAATTATATAATTACATAATCTTAGTTAACTCTGATTGATGAGAAAAATTTTTAGGTTAATAATTTTCTTAACCTATCTGCAAAACTGATTGAATAGGTCATTAGAATTTTCATTAGAATGTCAAACTTATGACTCTGATACTGTAACTATTTAAAGTTTAACAGAGCCAGATTTTACCATGTAGTAAAATATTTTTATATCCAAGCTGTTTTATTCTTTTCAAATAGGTACCATAAAATGGTACGGGTATCCTCATCATTATGATGTATATAAGTCAGATACCCTGCCCATGTAGTTTCCAACTTTCTAAAGTCCTTGCTTCAACTATTTCTCCATGATATAAATTAATCCACCTAATTTGTAGAGCTACGAGGATTAAAGGAGAGGATTAGGACATTTATCCCTGCTGTTTTTACTCTATCATTTTGTTCCAATATTTTTAATATAACAATGTTGAAAACAAGCATTTTTAAACAGAATTTTGCCACTACTGATGAATTTTTATCATTAAAGAATTTTGAGGAGTGAACCCAACTGAGATGATTATATTCCTTCATCAATTTCTTACACAGCACAAACTACTCTATGTTTCCTATGTTCATTCTTATTTCACTGAAATTATTTTCACTAGGATCAACCCATTTTTATTAAAATTACCACAATTTGATTCATTCATCAGTTTTTGTCTATTTCAAACACCTTGGGAGTTTTAAGATGAACATTCCTACCAAGTTCAATTTCTCTGGTTCAAATGTTGAAGATTTATATTTTGTCATTCTTCTGTCAATTTTATCCGAAATCAAATTT
Source organism: Odocoileus virginianus (assembly GCF_023699985.2). Taxonomy (NCBI): domain Eukaryota; kingdom Metazoa; phylum Chordata; class Mammalia; order Artiodactyla; family Cervidae; genus Odocoileus; species Odocoileus virginianus. The sequence continues at coordinate 26,493,814 of NC_069695.1, forward strand.
GGGGGAGTGCAATTTACAACATCATCAGGTTTTATTTTCATGTTGATTATTTCTTCTAGCAATTCTCATTATTAATTAAACAAAAACCTGGAAGTTCTGCTTGTCTGTTAGATAATCAAGAAAATATCATCAGATATTTTGTGAGACAGAGAAACAGACAGGAAAAGGGAAAAACAGGAGAAGAATCTGAGGGAAAGAAGGAGGAGAGGAAGGGGACAGAAATACTGACACTGAAAAAGAAGAAAGTACAGCGGGAGGAAGCAGAATAGAAGAAAAGAGAGGAAGCAAACGTCTGTAGGCAGTACCTTTCTCTCAACTTTCCTTTGAACCCAAAACTGCGGTAAAATAAATACCTAGACTGAGTGATCAATAGATGATTTAAAAAGAAAATAAAGTCTGTAGGCAAACTCAAAGCATATTCCTAAAGACTGAAATAACAGAGGCCACGTGTCATCAGGGACCAAAATAAACAGTTTCAACAAATGAGACAGTATAAGTAGGTTTTATAGTATTAAGTTGTTCTTGTTGTTACTATTATTATTAGGTTTTCATAGGTTACCTTCCAAATCTGGAAGACATCTAACTGTGTTGGTCATCCAACTGTTAATAACACACATTTTTAAAAAAAAAATACATAAAACAAAATTCTAAACTTGAGTCAGCTTCCAGCACCACTCCCATCCCACTATCTCTCAATCTCTGTCTCTCTCTCACACACACACACTCACCCCAAATGTTTCATTCCTGTTGTGCTTCACTATCCTGTTCAAAATACTTGTCCTGGTGCTGACTTTTGAGAACAGCAATGTAGGGGGAAGAGGAGAAGCCAAAAACCAAGAAGAGGGTAATTAGATATACACCTCTCTCTTTCTTGGACTTAGGACTGGCCCTAGGTAGGGTTTTTGTTTGCTTTTTAAATTTCTGTCAGAGTGCAGTTGACTTACAATATTGTGTTAGTTCCAGGTGTATAGCAAAGTGAATCAGTTATACATATACATATATCCACACTGTTTTTTAGATTCTTTTCTCATATAGGCCATTATAGAGTATCTAGTAGAGCTCCCTGTGCTATACAGTAGGTCCTTAATAGTGATCTATTTTATATATATAGTAGTGCATATGTATCAACCTCATTATCCCAATTTATCCCCCCTCTTAATCTCTGGGAACTATAAGTTTTTTCATACATCTGTGACTCTACTTGGTTTGTAAATAAGTTCATTTGTAGCCTTTTTAAAAATAAAAGATTCTGCATATAAGTGATATCATATGATATTTTTCTTTTTCTGTCTGACTGACTTCACTCACTCTAGGTAGATTTTATGAGGAATAATAAAAGTACATTATATTTCCCCAGTTTTCCTCCTGAACTTACTTTTTGTTGCCTAGTTTCTCTCTCCCCATGACATCAGACGCCTCTTTCTACCCAGAAATACCCCCCCAACTGCAAGGACACTCTATCCAGATTATTCAGACATCTAGAGGTACAGGTATCAACCCTTCTCATCCATCAGCCCTTCCCACTCAATGCTCAGTCCCCTCAATACAACTGATCTCCAGTTCTGAGCAGAAATCAACCCAATTAAATCATTTTCCACTTATTTGTAAACAACTAACCGCAATTTAGCACTCTCAACAGCATTTTAAAAATAGCTTCAATCTTAATAAAGTTTAATCCCCTATAAAATGTTTTAAAGATTAAAGAGTTAGAAAAGAAATTTTGATAGGTAGCCACAGTACAAGCAGGCCAGTGCTACCGGGAAGCCTCTCTTGCTCCAGTTCTACATGCTCAGGTGTTTGAAAGGTCAAACTTTTGCTTACAATAGTGAATGTAAGCAGTAGAAACAGGAGGACATCTGTGATTTGTATGTAGTGAAAGAACAAATGTGGGTACTTAAGAAGTAGCCTGGTATAGGAGTTAAGAGCGTGGAATCCCAAGGCAGGTTGCCTGAGTTCAAATTCCAGCTCCACCACCATGCACATTTATGTGACTCTGGACACGTTACCTAGCCTCTGTGTTCCACAGTTTCCCCATCTGTAAAAGGGAGATAATAATAATATCATTACCTAAACCTGATTGTTATAAAGGTATACGTAGAACTTAGAGGGCATCTCTGGTGGTGAAGTGGTGAAGAATTCGCCTGCCAATGCAGGGGACGCGGGTTTGATCCCAGCAGCCCACTCCAGCATTCTTGCCTGGAGAATCCCATGGGCAGAGGAGCCTGGTGGGCTACAGTCCATGGGGTCACAGAGAGTCAGACACAACTAAGCAACTACACAACAATAATAACATAGTACTTAGAACAGAGCATGAAACATAGAAAGATTAGTTGCAACTGTTAGTACGCATAGATTGCTCATAAGTCATAAATTTGTTTAAAGATTTTTTGAAGTGGATGATTTTTAGTCTTTATTGAGTTTTTTTACAATATTGCTTCTGTTTTATGCTTTGGTTTTTTGGCTGTGAGGCAAGTGAGATCCTAGCTCCCCAACCACGGATCAAACCCCAAACCCTTCATTGGAAGGCAAAATCTGAATGACTGGATCACCCAGAGGGTAGTTCCCCAAGGCATAAAAATTTTAAGTTTTAAATTTTTTAAAGTTTTAAAAACTTTAAATTTTAAAAACTTAAATTTTAAATTTTAAGTGCTGTGCTCACTTTAGTCATGTCCAACTCTTTGCGACCAATGGACTGTAGCCCACTAGGCTCCTCTGTTCACGGGATTCTCCAGACAAGAATACAGGAGTGGGTTGCCACACCCTCCTCCAGAGGATCTTCCCAACCTACAGATCAAACTCGTGTCTTCTGCATTGGCAGGTGGATTCTTTACCACTAGCACAACCTGGAAAGCCTATACATTGTATAGAGGCATTAGTACAAGATATCTGCTACCTGTCCATAATGGCTATTTTGCAGCTGAGCTGACTATAGTTTCCTATTATTACTAATAAAGGCAATAAAAATTATTAGGTAGAATCATAGAACTTAAGAGCAGAAAGGGCTCTACTATTTCAAAGATATCAGCCTACAAATACTAAGTTGAAGGTCAACAGATTAAAAAACTCATGCAAGCTCAGAGGCAGAGATGGAACAGCCAAATGCAGAATCCAACCTTCATACCCCCTGACTTCTTTCACTTTCAGAGACAGAGGGAAGAGCCTTCAGCTACGATGCAGACACCTTATGCTCTGGCTTCTTGGGTCTCTACTGTAAGAGTTATCAGTCCCACGGTGTAGAGAATCCTTTGCTGTTAGGGGATTCCTTTGTGTGTGGAATACTGAGCAACCAGCAATCCCACAAGAAATCTCTCAGTAGAGTCAGCAGTTATGGTGATTTCAGCTTGGTTTAGGAGAAACAGAAAACTTTCCTACGCAGATTTTGCCTGACTACCTAGCAGTCTCTCTTGCCTTCTTAAGTCTGTGGCCCAAATACTCCTGCAGTCAGCTGATTCAAGTAGGTTGTTATCTAACTATATAAAATGGAAATGATTACCATACCATTAAACACAATTAATCACATGGCATTTATTAATGGCTAATGGTATATGGGCTTTCCAGGTGGTGCTAGGGCTAAATACCTACCTGTCAATGCAGGTTACATGTGAATTCAATCCCTGGGTCAGGAAGATCCCCTGGAGAAAGGATGGCAACCCACTTCAGTATCCTTGCCCGGAGAATCCCATGGACAGAGGTGCCTGGAAGGTTACAGTCCATGGAGTCGCAGAGTCGGACACAACTGAAGCAACTTAACACACACACATATACACACAATGGTATATAAAGTAGAATTTCATTGACAAAATATTTTCTCAAAGATTACACATGATTGAAAAACAGGATCTACTATCACAACAAAATGGGAGAAGCAATCTCATTGGACGGGAAATGTAACGGTTCAAAGGAGCTGAATCTACTCATATTTATGATCCAGTTGCGGGCAGGTACTTCGGAATAATGAAGAAATACTTGCATACCACCAGACATTCAATGTAAAATTCTTGGGGCATTCTTCAGACTTGTTTTCAAAATGAAATAAGATGTTGTGTCTAGTGGATGGGAGAGTTGTCATTTGAATATATTTACAGCATCTTAAAAGTCTGTTGTGGGACTTAAGGCTTGTCCCCAAGAATCCCTCCTCATTGTTGTATATTTAACATTACGTTGTCAGGCACGGCCAACACTTCAGTCTCCCACTGTTCAACCAAGCATCAGAGCACAGAGGAAAAAAAAAACGTTCCAACCCCAAAGGGGGAAAAAAAATCAGAAATAAAGACGAAAGAGAGAAAAACTTACAAATCTTATCTGGGCTTTCATTCAAAACAAATTCTTTATCCAACCTATAAAATATTGCCAAAAAAGCTTGCTATGGCGCAAACGCTCAATCATCAAGGAACTGAAAAATTTATGGTGGATTTCCTGCCGATTTGTGGGGCTACTGGGTCCTGCTGTGATAAAACTCACAGAGTATGACAGGCATTGAATAAACCTTTCTATCGTGGAACCTGGGTTCTGCAAAGGATGAACTTTAAGATTTTCTTCCAATACAGCTTGTGAAGCAAAAACAAACAAACAAAAAAAAGAAAGTGAAGCCAAAGATAACAGTAAAAGGGACACAAATAAGCTTTTTATTTTTTTTTTTTAAACTAGCATCTAGAGCTCTGGTTGGTTGAGGCGTCCAGACATCCAAACTTATGACCAAATGAAAATAAACCCATGGAATCTTTACACTTTAATTTACAGGCCACCCAGGCAACCATTCATGTAGTCTGCAGTCATGATGTTACTGCAGGGCGCCCACTCAGTTACTCTTAAGATAGCAACGATTATTCAGCAGACAGCAGAGAAAGGCCTCTTACTTTCAAGCTAACACATTTTGATCACCAACACCACATACACAGGAGGACAAACGACTACACTCTCCGCCTGGTTCCCTCCGTCTCCCTCCTCCCCACCAGCCGAGGACTAGCGCTCTGCTCTGGGGCCAATGGGCTTTCCTGCCAAACAAATCTAAGGAAAGGAAGGGGAAACAGGTCACAAGGCTAGACTGACCAGGACTGCCTCCACCACGGAGACAGGAAGCGCGGGTCCCCGGGGGTGACCCCTTCGCAGCTGTGCCCTTCCCCCTGACACACGAGCACCAGCACACGCAGTGATCCATGAAGGCAGTGTGAGGGGAGTGAGAGAAAGGTGATGAGTTGACAGCATCCGCTAAAAGACATCCAGGGAAGCTGCTATTGACGGCGGAGAAGCACAAGGGTTGGCATTCGGCCACCGGCACCACGTGCAAAAAGAGCTTACTTTTTACAGGCGTAAATTTTAAAAGCAAAATTGAAAAGGGGGTATGGACAGAGGAGAGCATTTTGCCTTTGAGTCCCACCGTCCAGGTAAGCTTTGCCTCCGAGGCTAATGCCGGGCACCCGAGGAAACCATCTGAATATCAGACCAAAGACTGGATCCCCGCCTGACACCAGCGCCTTATCACTGCGCTGCTGCCTCCCTCTCCTCCCCTCCCCCAACCCCAGCCAGAAACTGCTACCTACCTTCACGTTCACCCTGCTGATAGAAAAATATTAATTTAAGGCATATCAAAACACATTTTATAATGTATAAATATAATACCCAATAGACTCCTGAGAGATATACAAAATTAATCCCACTTGTGAAGGCCTTAATATTAGCTCTTTCCTCTTGGGAAGACTTTAAAATCCCACAAAAGCCCTTGATTTATTTCCTTCCTACACAACAGCAACAAACACTCACATAATTTTTGAGCAATGTAAAACATCACTTTAACGTTGCCTGCATGGAGACAGAGAGAGAGAGAGACAGCTCCACTTAGAATGGATACTTGGATAGTGAAGGAAGTACTTACAGGTCTCATTTCCCTCAATGCATGAGCATGAGGCATTAAAGCTGCCAGCTGAGTTCAAGAAGACAGCCCACTGAAACCTAAATGTGTTTCATACCTATCTTATGCTTCACTTTTACGCTGCCCCTTCCAAAGGTTCATTAATACGGGTATATACATCACTTTCTTTTATATTTAAGAAGTTAGTGAAGTCCTATCAACTCAGAAACATTTATCTCACACTAATTTTATATCCAGAAAAACACAATGATTATTAATCCTAAACTAAAAATTAAATGGGTTTGGAGATTATCATTAATATAAGGTATAACATAATAATGTATAGCATCATTAATATGTAATTTTATGTAATACTGCATCAGAATGTCAAATAAAAGGAATATAAAAATTACACACTTATTCTAAGCAAAAGTCCATCAAATATTATCATCTTTCCACCTTCCCTGTTTGTGCCATCTTTGGATATGCTGGTTGTATGTAACACAATGTTTTTGCTTTTCAACACTCCCCCAGCTAGTTTTTCATCTGTAACAAGTAAGAAAAAAGTTGGTTTCAGGCAAAACAAAAAGGCCAATAAAACTTGCTATATTTAACTTGTATTTCAAAAATAAGTATTAGTGGGTCATGTCAAAGTGGAACTCAGAGCCTCCACTTTCAAGTAAAGTGTGCAAAAATCTTTGTGCTCACAAACACTTGGGTGCCAAAAGGCTTAGTGAAAGAATGGATATGCATGGTTATGGTTATTTTCTTATCTTTTTGTGGGTGAAAGAAATTAGTGTCTTATCAAGTTGTTTTGTTTCTGTTCAGGTGCAGAATAACAAAGTTAATATCTGTGCTATACTTGTATGGGTGAAAAAAGCTACACTAAATATAATATCACCGAAGCCACAATTATCTTGAATTAATGATCACCCATGATGACACAGAACAGTAAAGAGTGAAAGATGATCAGGACTTAAGAAATAGGAGGAAAGAAATGAGGAAGAAAATTAGCATGACTTAACTTTCAAAATATTTCTCAAGGATGCCACAATCTTCCATTAAAATTAATGTGCTGGTACATTTCTCTACACCCACAATCCAGTTAAAATACAAGATCCATCATATCCAAATTTTGTGACAATGGTTAAGTCTTCTTCAATCTGTGTGCAAATTACAAAATAAGGAAAATGTACTTCCTTGCCTCCATCATTTGGAAAATGACACCTTTTAAGTCAATAATGCAATACTTAGAGAAAATGGTGCCACAGCAAAATATGACAGCACAGGCGATGCAAATTAGAGCTAAAATGGAGAACATTGCTATTCATGTACCCAGAAATGGGGTATTTCCAACATTCCCTACAACTTGGCTTTTGAATAGCACTGGAAAAAAAAAAAAAAAAAATCCGTCCTCTACGGAGAATCCAAGTTCTTACATTTGTGATATTCCATGTTACTTATTCATCAGTAAATGCTTCAGCAAATGACAAAAAAGAGAGATAAGTATTTCTAACAAAGAGGAGATTCAAGCAAATTTAAACCCCCACTCTTCTATTCATGTTTCTCCTTTAGGGGTCTATTCTCTTTTCAATTTGACGAGATTTGTGCTACTAAGTCCCATTAATGTCAACGCAGGTGGTGATGTCCCCAAAGCACTACTGCCCGTGACTAGAACAGACCACTGGCTTGCTTTACTGACCCACAGAGCCCAGCATCACTGGTGATGAAACTCGAGTGTCTTGCAACTTCATCCCTTAATTGAGATCCTAACATATGGCAAGAATCCAAGGCCTGTGCTCAGGTTGTTTATCTTTCAATACTTCCAAGTCACTTACTGGCTAGAAGAGAAATGGCCCTGTGATTTAAAGTGAAAGCCATTCATGGCTGCTCCTAATTCTTCCTCCTCCTCTTCTTCCTTTTAAATCTCTTTCTCTTTTCCTCCACTTTTAACAAATAATAAATGACTATCACCATGGAACCTCAATAGACTTGCTCACCACTGTGAATAGTTATTATAATGTGATGTCATAAAACAGGTCATTTTTTACAGTAGGCTGGCTTCAGTTATGTTATAACTCAGTTGTTTTAATAACTTTTAGTCCTCTTTCTCTCTTGCTAAACTTTTAGTCTCTCTTTACAAATCTCAAGGAAAAACTACATACATTGATGGGAAACTGAGGGGGGGTGCTTAATTCTCATTCTGAAATCAAATGAAAATACCAGCTGTTGCTGTTACCATAATCAGCCATACCACCCACGGCTTCTGTAATCAAAACGTCCCTGAAAAGGTAAAGAGGAGTAGTGAGGGAGTGAAGAACGGGAGAGCAGCATTGTTTATAAAACAAGAACCAACTTTATGTAAGAGGATTACATCAATCAAAGTTGTTATGTAATTAGTTTGGACACACAGACAACTTATAAAAATATACTACAGCATTCTACAATAATGATCTAATGCATTTCAACATATGTTAGCATAACTACAGACATTGGCCCATTACCAATACTACAGTGGTTTTTGTGTTGAAGAACCATGTCGAGTATTTCTTTTTGACTGAGCTCTGTATGAATGACTTAGAATTCATTCAAAAACAAATGCCTTTTGCTTCTCTTGAACTTAATAGGCAACAAACTTCACAACGGATGGGCAACAGAATTTCCTCTTTGATAACCAGCCAGGGGAAAAACTTGTTATGCGGAGGAACAGACAACATATCCGTGTATAAAAAAACATATATTTTAAACAAAAACAAGGTCACATATGGTTGTGATGTGGTATTCAACCAGAGCACTTTTGATTGACATGTATACGAACACCGTGATGCAGAGCATAAATAGAAAATGTTTCAAATCCAAGTGTTTTACCTTCACATTATGGGAAATAATAAATACTGAATAATGTAATACAAGGTATTTCTATCTTGGGGTTCTAATGACTAACCACTTGAGCTCTGCTTTTGTGGTTTATAATGTCACCAGAACCCTCCATGGAATTATATATAGAATAAATGATAGGCAATGTTGAATTACAAGGCTATCAGGCTATAATACATAAAGTAAGTAGCTAATATAGCCTTATAAATTATAGGCTTTTATGGTCTAGCATTTTACAGCATAATGTCACAAACTGCAGTGATACGATATATTGATAAAGAATATGATATCACATTAAGTTTCAAAAAAAATGTCCCTGGCACTACATTAGAGCCAAATTATTTCATAGACTCGCAGGCTCGGAGCTGGAAGGATCCTTGGAGGAAGTTAGGCTCAGAGCTCCCCCACAACCACCAACCAAAGGCAGGCCTCCCCCAGCCCTCCTCCTCCGTGTTCCCTGATGGACGGCCATCCTGCCTTCTACACTCCCAGCACTGAAAATAATAGGGGAAGTGTCGGAGAAATGCCTCAAACGTATACATGCAATAAAGACACATCGTTATTAAGTAGCAAATGTAAAGGTTAAATGCTCACACTGTAGCTGAGTGCACACACCATACTGTAACAGTCCACACACACACTTGTACAAACAGAGTCTCCTTTTTGTTTTGTTTTTTTAACAAGTGACAAGGGGCAGAGGAAGAGGAGCAAGACTCCTTCCTACTACCTCTTTGTATCTCTTCCTTTGTCTGTTTCAGGTACACTCACCACGCAGGATCAGGGGATTCCACACCCTTCTTCACTCCCAGACACACACACACAAGTCAGATAGAACCACACACACGACCAGATCCCGAAGGACCACGGGCTGCCTTAAAAGTGAGAAACAGAGACGCTGAAGACACAGCGAAGCTCTCTGCCGGTAGGTGTGAGGTTTCTTGCCAACTAGAATAACAACAAGTCAGCACTGACACACGCCTCACCTGTGTCTGACCAGTTCCTTTCCAACTCAGTATCATACTGAGTTGGCCAAAAAGTTCATTCGGGTTTTTCCATACGATCTTATGGCGTTAAAAACAATAATAAATCGAATCGACCCACTGAGAAGAATGGAGTTCTCCCAGTCCAAATTTAGTAGTTTCGAGGAGTGATCAAGGATATAAACCGCAGATCCAATCACCTCTAAAATGGCTTCTGAAGAAATATCCCATCACCCAAATCCACTCCCGCCCGTACTCTCAATTCCTCACACCCTCATGTACGTACATTCTGAGCAAATCATTCCTTACGCCTACACGACCCTCATTTTCTACTTTCTGGTTAAGAAAGTCCTTTTATGTCATCTCCACACACAGCGGACTCAGGGGTGAAGCGTCGAGTGATACAAAAATGACCCGTCTGCCCCAGGCCCTGGTGGCATCCACTGGTTTGTGTGGTGTTGGATCTGCAGCAACGTTTTCATAGCCAGATAGGAATAGAGAATAATGAGAAAAGCAAGAAGCATCTAAAACACACATGAGGAAATTATTCTTCCTGGAAACCGACTCTGATTTTGTTCCCATTCTTCAACACAAACACTAAACAGACTGTCAAGAGAGGGGACGCGATGATTCCTGCACACACAGGGTACTTTCTCAGAGCACAACACTGGCCTGAATCAACTTAGCTGATTCAAACCATGACACACAAGGTTTGCTCCCAAGGATTAATTTATGGAAATGCAAAATGTGGGAGATAGAAAACTCACTACTGACTAATGACTCTGTGTGCTAAGGGCTAGCATTTACTTAACGCTTAGTATGTGCTTTAAACTGATGCTGTGCTTGGCATGCATAACCTCTGTCACTTCTTAAGGGAATCTTATGAGGAGGGTACTATTATTACACAGGTTTGCAGATATGGAAGCACAGACGGGTTAAACAACTTCCCCAAATCACACAGCTATTAAAAGGCAGAGCTAGAAATTTTGCTCAAGCAATCTGACTTTTCTCAAAAATAAACACTATGATATACAGTCTTAACAACAAGGAAAAAAATAACCCTCTGTGTGGCCCATTCTAAGAGGCTTGTGATGGCCCAGTGCAGTGTGAAGTATCTTATCAGGCAGGTGGCTATAATAAAGCATGTGGTCAAAAGTAACAGAAGGAATCACAGGCGGTACTTAATCAGCATTTATTAGAATCCTGCTGGCCTAAAACTAGCAGAAAAAAAATCCTCTCACATCCCAGGCAAAGGTTTTTATCTTTTGTTCAAACTGGGATCCCACTTTTAAGACTCCTGAAAATAGCCCTTGCACCCTTCCTGAGAGAATAAGTAGGTTTTGAGGAAACCCCTTCTGCTTTCTGGTGGCTCAGACGGTAAAGAATCTGCCTGCAATGTGGGAGACCCAGGTTTGATCCCTGGGTCGGGAAGATCCCCTGGAGAAGGAAATGACAACCCACTCCATTATTCTTTCTGGAGAATCCCATGGACGGAGGAGTCTGGCAGGCTATGTCCATGGGGTCGCAAAGAATAAGACACGACTGAGCGACTAACACACTCCTGCTTTCAGACAATTTAATTCTATTTACAAATCTGAGGATTTGGTGGGGGGGGGAAGTAACTCTTGAGCTCCATTCCAAAGTATGTGTGAAAGCGTTAGTCACTCAGTCGTGTCTGACTCTTTGCGACCCCATGGACTGTAGCCCGCCAGGCTCCTCTGTCCATGGGATTTCCCAGGCAAGACTCCTGGAGTGGGTTGCCATTCTCTTCTCCAGGGGAGTCTTCCTGAATCAGGGATCGAACCTAGGTCCGCCTGCATGGCAGGCAGATTCTTTACCGTCTGAGCCACCTGGTTCAGTCCTGAAGTATGGAAGGTAAAAATGAGAACACAGAGAACTGCTGAATAGTTTCATTAACATTTCTTCCAGCTAAAACTTTCAACAACTTTTTTGTTGGTGGCATCACGTGCCTCTGGAACCAGGTGATGGGAGATGAGAGTGCAGAAGAGACAAAGAGATAGGTGCGAAGATGGAAGACAAGAGGAGAGTCAGGGTGGAGCCGGTTTGGCTGGGAGAGGAGCATGGGGGGGCAGCAGGCACGTCTCAAGCATGGAAGCCAGCACCGTGCACCCAGCGCAGCATCCACTGAACGAGGAGTGAAGTTAAGGCTGGTGTTTCAGACCCAGGCCTTACGGGAGCAGGGCCTGCTGCAGGAATAATACAGGTCAGTGTCTGGAAGGAAGAAGTCAGCAGAGTGGCCCACCTACCAACTGGCCAAGCGTAAAATTAATACAGGGGTGGGGTGGGGGTGGTGATGGAACCACAATGACGGGCAATGTGGTGGTGCCAAAAAATTAGTATCTCGTTACAAATGTGACAGGCTAGCGTAGGAAGCCTTTTGAAAGGACTAGTCAGAAGCTTAAAAAAAAAAAAAGGAATTATATACATAACTCCACACCTCAAATGGAAATAGTATTCAAGTAAGAAATTCTGTTGCTTTTCTTCCCCTTTAGGCCTTTACCAGGGACACCTGCAAATAAGAAATACAGGATAAAAAAAAAAATCCCGCAAGAATAAAGCACTTTCTGATTGACAAGGACAGCAAAGATGGCTAAGTGAAAGGCACCACGTGGAGCCCAGATGAAAGAGCTTTTAAAATTTTTAGGGCGCCAGATTCAAGCGTTCCAGTGGATACTTAAACGTGCTTCAGCACAAAACCGTTTCCTCAGATGCATTAAGGGCTCCAAGAAGGACTTTAGCCACAGTGTGCCGGCTTTGTCCAGAAGGCAGCTGGCACCTCTGTTTGTATAATGAGCAGAGCAAGGCCTTTCTCCAAGGAGAGAACAACCAACCTCTGACGAGAAGGCCGCCCGGGCCTCTCACACGTATCAAAAATCATCTCCACGTGGGATTTTTTTTATCCCCCCTCAGAAAAGAGCCTCCACCACTCATGGAACACTGAAAAGTTGCCGCTTTCTCTCTGAGGTGGAATTTCACCTCAGTCGCCGCCTGATTTTGCCCCTCGTCCTTCTCTTCTTGAGGTGGCTCTGTTCTAATCTTAACCCTTGAAGGAGCCAGCGCTCAGCAAGGGTCACAATCTGAGTGGAATTCGAGGGCTCTTCCCTGGTCTCGGGTCCCATACTGGCTCATTAAAAGTTGAGGTCAGGCTCCAACTTCTGGGTCACAATAAATACCCCTGTAAAACCCTCACAGGGTGGGTGGTGGCTGCATCAGCCAGAGCACTGAAGACAGGAATCATACGTCCTTCCAAGTTTATGTGTCTGCATTTAGTATAATAAATTTCACTGTCTTCATGTTTCAACTGAAAACTTTGCTGAAGGCAGCCAGGAAAATCATTCAAGAGTTAAACGTGGCCTTCAATTTCACCATAAAATAATGTCGTGCTGCTATAATAACCTAAGGATACTATAAATTGGGGTAAATCTGGAAACATCGGACCCTCTTTCCCTTTCATGACTGAAGACCGGAATCTCTCCTTGCCACCATGACTAGAGTTTAAAGCACTGTTATAATTTGCCAAATTCCTAAACAGTTGGTGTTTTACTCCCCCACTTTGAAAACTGCATCAGTGAAAAATCAATGCCGAGACAGCTCTATAACTGTAGCCACACCTAAAACACAGACCAATACTTTTTCCCACCTCCCCCCCCACAAAAAAAAAAATTCACGAGCAGCCACAGCTGGAACTGTTTTACGCTGGATGGCTGGGTTCTGTGAGAACGCTCTCCTTGTCTTTTGTCTGTGAGGCTAAAAGAAGCTGGACTCAAAGGTAGCGTTCAGTCCCCGGAGGGGCCTGGGTAAACATGAGCCCAAGCCCCCAGCCCCCTCCTGATAAGGTCAGGTGACATGGTGTCAAAAGACAGCCAAGGAGAGAGCTAGAAAGTGCACACACAAGGAGGATATTTTTCTTTCTCCTGACCAGAGATAATGAAGAGCAGAAATGGACTTCAAATTTCCTTATTCACTTGAACATGTAAGAAAGGGACTCCCAATATATAGGTAAATATACCCACATTCATTACAGACTGAGACAGGTATAGATGTGTGTAATACATACACACACCCACACACACACTCCAGATCTGCTGCTGGAGCTCGACTACTTCCTGAATCAATGCACACTTGATTTTAGAACTTGCGCATCGACTGCTAAACTGTCAAAGCACCCTGAGTTTTCCAATGCAATTCAACAGCAGCAAAATAACATTATGCCACCCATCAGAATCAGGGAAATCATTTCACCCAAAATGACTGAGTGCTTCCAAAATCTGAATTCAGAAGACAGAGGCTGCTGAGGGCTGGTGGAAAAATAAAAGGGAAAGAGAGAGTTCTAGGGATGAAGAAAGTCTTCAATAACGACATGAGAGTTGGACAGCAAAGTGGCCACACCACCAGTTATGAAGTGGGTCGAGCACAAAACATGACAGGCAGATGTAATAAAAGAAAAGCACCATAAAAAAAGAGAAAGAGATGAAGAAATATTTCCAAGTAACCAAGACATATACAGTGGGAGTATTAAAAAAGAAAAAAAGAAATAAAGAAACAGCTAAGGTTGCGAAGAAACCACAAAACTGATGATGCACCTGAAAATGAAAACAACTTTTTGCATGTAAACAAAAGAGGTTTCTAGTGAGAAGGAATACACAGACACACACCCCACCCCACCCCCCACCATGCTCTCTCATAGACATACACACACACACACACAGAGGCATCAGGCATCTGACCATTTCAAAAGCAACATCTAAAATTTCATTAAAAAAGAGCCCAGCTGCTTCCTTACCCTGACTTTGTCTTTAAGGACTTAGCTAAGCTGAAGGAGTGGCCAGAAAAAGGAAGAAAAAAAAAAAAACACAAAAAAACCACACTTCAACCCATCTCTCTCAAATTCTTTTATTTCAGCAATGCATTAAGCAATCTCCCTGCAGAGTTATTCTCTTCTTCCTGGTGTGGATAAAGCTCCCCCTGGGGAGCTCTGTAATTTCCAGCTTCTCCGAATTCAGGTATTAGTAAAGACCGCTTGGGGACACGCAACAATATAACTCTACATTTTCAGGCATTCGGAGAGAACCCCCTGAGGGTCCCAAGTTCAAATTTCTGAAATGTAGGCATTGTAAAAGGAACCTCGGGGGACTCCAGCAATAGAAATCTGCTGAATTCAAAGCATTTCCTAAGCCCTGGCAGGAGCCTTTGCTCCCACTGGAGGCTTTTTATAAAACATGTGTTGCTGACATGTTGACAGATTGCTCAGTGAAGTGTTAGGTGCATACACAGGCTGGCCATTTAGGGGGACATCAGTTTACCCTTCATCTCTACCTGAAGCACCATGTTTTATACATTACCCGAGGACAGGCAGAAAACAGACGCTTTCCAACAA